>NC_061107.1:41004680-41007180 GCF_015104395.2 Macrobrachium nipponense | reverse complement strand
AATGATAAAGTTCTTTTTACGTATAACTATTGAAAGCTGTTTGCATACTCCTCGGAACGGATACATTACACTCCTTGTTTTAATCCCCAGTCTTATCTTGCCGATATAAGTCCCGTTGAATTGATTTTCATTATCTCCTTCCAACATTGACTCATGCAGTATAATTAACTCTGCATACTGACCAGATCTCCCTCATCTCAGGTTAAAAATTCATCAATTACCTCATTGAGCTTATCTAAGACAACAGTATACTCACTGGCATATATATATATATATATATCTATATATATATATATATATATATATATATATATATATATATATATATATATATTAATTTATTTACATTGTGAGATCGCGTACAAGCATTTAAAACCGTAACCAGTGTCTTAGTTCAAAGCTCATTAAAAAAAAAGAAAAAAAAAACAATGTGCTCATGAGTGTATTGTGTGCGTGAGGCAGAGAGAGAGAGAGAGAGAGAGAGAGAGAGAGAGAGAGAGATGAGCGTTGCAATTTCTTCTGCCTAACATTCACAAGTATATAAGGGGATTCAATGTCCCAAGGTTATTGGAGGTATTTATTGAAGCGTGAAGCAAGCGCGCGAAAGGATTGTTATTCACCATAATCTGGTTACATCGCAGCTAAAATTACGACGCAAGAGCCCGTGCCAGCAACAGTAATAATCTATTTCCATAATTTTTTTTATTTATTGCTAATTCTTTTGAAGTTCGTTGAAACAAAATTATCATTATTTATACAATATCCTAAAATAGTAATGCAACGTACTCATTACCTACCGTCTATCTAAATAAAAAAAATCATTTCAACACTGTTCAACAAATAATGCAACTCGGAACAAACTATTCCACAAACTGAATGAAACCCGAAAAGGCATATGGTATTTTTATGGCCAAAAAGTATGTATGGAAATGAAGATACGTATTAATAAACTGTTAACCCAGAACGCTTTGATAAATCGTTCGCTAGTTCCAAAGCTACTTTGATCTTATGATTCATAGTTTTTATCTCTTCGCTTGTCACTTGGTTAATGATCTCATCCAACTTAAGCTTTGAGCTTCTATAATGGATCTTGCGCCGTCATATCATATTCCATAATTCCTACTCAACAGCGTTAAATTTATCAAGAACAATGTTGCTTAAATGCACATAAAATTTTTGCGTAGTCCTCATATAACTGAATAAGCTCACTAAACACTTGGCATTTATTTCATTAAAAGTTGAAAAAAATTCCCTTTTTCTCAGCGTCAAAGAAAATTATTATTTATTTATTTATTATTATATTTTTTCTTTGGATGTGCGGCATGATTTGTATCACTTAGAAGGATCTCTCTCTCTCTCTCTCTCTCTCTCTCTCTCTCTCTCTCTCTCTCTCTCTCTCTCTCTCTTAGCGTTGTGGAGAAACATAAAGAGATAAAAAATCCATAAACACATTATTATGATCTTTCAAACTTCAGTTGCTGCCAGCTCCTACCTGGAAAACATAATCCTACTGGGTGATCGCACAGGGGTGATACAGAGAAAACATACTGCAGCATGTGTTGCCAGTATACTTGCGCTGGAAACCCAAACTAAGAGGTTACAAGAAACCAAAAAGAGGAGAGTAACTTGCGCAAAAGGCCAACATTTTCTCATAGCTTAAGAGATCTAGTGGCCTCATCCGGATATTTCAAAAAAAAAAAAAAAAAAAAAAATTCACTATGGGCGGTGAAACTTTTACATTATTACCCGGGGGAGTAATTTCTTACACTAAGAAAAAGGTAACCCCTCTTTAAGAGTATTATAACAATAGACCTAATAAACTCAACAGTCATTCTATCAACATTTTAAAAATAGGAATAGGAATTACAACAAATTTTCCTTGAATGTTGAGGTTTAGGCTGCGTCCAAGCTACCTGGATGTTGCAAAATTATTTATAGGCCTAAAAAATAATCTAAACCTTCTGAGATGTACCTCATCTCTGTTACTAATGAATTTATTTGTTTGGATTACCTGTTCTCCGAGGAATAAACGATTATGATGATTTTGATTATATGGAGAAGAAAAGATGGCTATTAATCGAAATATCATAAGTATCAATATCAAGGCGTATGGAACACTTGTTTTCCAAGTGGCTTAAAACAGTATTTTCTTAAAAGTCCTTCTGCTCGATTTTGGTGTATAATTTATTCTTCCTAAGGTAACAAAGTGCAAGAATGTGTATATATAACTTTATTTGCTTTCTGGCAGACATTGTTAATAGAGAGATGTGAAATGTAAAGTAATCTAACACACCTAAGCCTGAGAACAACATCTTGACTCTGACAAAAGAATACGTAATTGCATTGGCCGAATATTTGTTAGTATGCTATCATTTGTTATGTATTTAAGAAATATAAAAAATGATTTAGAATGAAAATCCAAATATTCATCTAACTAGTATAAAATGAATATTTTTAAGATAATTTCATTGTCGCTACTTATTTTACACCTGTTACACCA
>NC_061107.1:40982180-40997180 GCF_015104395.2 Macrobrachium nipponense | reverse complement strand
CTGTCAATGATGTAGAGAGATAGCGAAAAGGTTTTCATTTGTAAACAACGGTAGGATGTAGAATGTATCTAGGAAAAAATAAAACTTTAGAGATAATATTCCTATCATAAAGCCTGTAATTTCATTTTACTAGCAAATGCTGAAAGGGTAAAGGTCATACTGAAATAACGAGATCGGATTACATAATCCTACAAAGAAGGAAATCATTCCCGATATAATTATGCAAGAACTAGCAATATTCCGTCTGTAACATTTCGTACTCTTGATATTCCCTATTTTATAATAATAACGTCCGTTCTTTCTCTTCAGCTTTTTTGTTGCAACTGTTCTGTCTTTACACCAGAGTGACAGTGTTTATCATCACTAAATAGTAATATTTGAATATTATTGATAAGACAAAACTATCCTCTTAAAAAGAGAGAGAGAAAAAAAATAAATAGATGTTAATATAGGAGTTGATGGTTCAACCATTAGAACAACGTAAAATAGATATAAGATTTAATAACTATTTACTCGTAAAAGAACCCATTGCTACAACTCATATTATCATTATTCATTTATTTTCTAGTCATTTATTTAGTTTTTTGTAGAAGACCGTCTTTTAGACAAATTCTGTTAAATAAAATGCAAGAAATAAGCAAATCGAGTTTATATATTATTTTCCTTATTTCTTAATTATCTGCTTCTTAGTATATGACCAATATTCATATTTAGAAAATCTAAAAAAATGCTGGATGGGATATTTTCTATTAAAGAACGATTTTGGTGTTATTTATCTGGTATACTGATATTAACAGTATACTGGAAATAGGGATCTCAGATCCAGGTCAAACAGGGGTCGCCATCAGTGCTGGTATTATTTCGTGACTGTAGGTCGAATCTGTGCCGGGGTCCTCTCTGGACAGCGCCCAGGTACTTCAGGGTTTGACAGCTTCGGTGGGATGTTGGGACAGACGTCGAGATAGAGACTGGCTTCCAGACGGAGTAGTAATAGAGGAAGCTAGCAATTGGTCATAACCAAGAGTGACTCCTCTTTGGTAGGGCATAGTACCGTGGGTACAGGCTAGGGCACAGAGCGATCGATTTCAGGGGCATGTCTGCACATATTTATACCGGTTTTCGGGAGTCATCGGATATCTGTCAAAATGATGGTGATCTCTTTTGGTCCTTTCACCTCTGCTTAACTTAATCCTCGCAGGTACCTGGAGAGGTCATTGAATACTGGCAGGTAAGGGTATAGAGAGAAAGGATACAATAAGGTGCAAAATTGGATTGGGAGATTTGGGTCGGTAAGCGGATATGCATGTGAGAGGGGTCAGAGCCGCAGGTGCGGGACACTGCATAAACGAGGTTAGGGTGAGAGGTCAAGTCAGAAGAGTAACACATGAGAGGGTGAGAAATCTAAGAATATGGGGCTGATCCCTGTCAATGACCCTCGAGAAATGAGTCTGGGGACCTAAACACAGTGGCGGAAGGTGACAGTAGTCCCTTAAGTGCACTATTTCTTCTCAAAATCTGAGGTCTTTTTAGGCTTAAGGTCGGTGTATGAAGGTGACAAGTGTATGGCAGTCAATAAATCACTTTTGACATGACATTAAAATGACATTTACATGTTTTCGTCTACAAGACGCCGTTAAGGAGACAACACCACAAAAGTCAAGTCAAAAAGATCGCATGGTTGTCAAACATCACAACAGCAAGGTTTTGATTTTACTCTACGTTTTACATGACCCAATTGAGTCTGACAAATCAAAAATCATTTTACCGATTTCCTCCTCCCAAAGTATTGAAAAGATTGGGTAATTCCAGTCCGCCGCACATCGGGGCCGAGTGATATTGGCACGAGACTAGAAATTAATGAACTTTTATTTCACAGAAGCCCAGCCACAACATATTGTTACTCTTAAAGTTTAAAAACAGGAAAAATGGATTTTTAAACTGTCCAGAAATAAATGGGATCTATTTCTGTACGCAATCTATTACTTTAAAAAATAAGGAAATAAAAGTAACATGGCAATACAAAAGTGAATGCCTCTCATAAGCCCAGGCATGATAGCAAAAATATGCAACCAATTCGAAAATGCGTATTGCATGTGAGCCACTCCCTTTCATCCCTCTTATGATTAATCTTAGGATATCATTCACCTTCCGGATTTCTGATATATGGTCGTAATAACTTTTTTGTCTCTATTTTTGGCAGGTATAATCAGAAATTCTCTCTCTCTCTCTCTCTCTCTCTCTCTCTCTCTCTCTCTCTCTCTCTCTCTCTCTCTCTCTCTCTCTCTCTCTCTCTCTCTCATAAGCGATATCTGAGATACCTGAGTGAACTCCACTTTAATTTTTGTCTCTTGGACTATCTTGTAGGAAACATTTCTTGATTAAAAATCAGATTCCGGCAATATTGAAGGTTATTAACGATGATGAAATTTTCATACTTAACATTGCTTATAAGAGATTTGATTTGAGCTTAATAAACATATGTGGGTCCACACATTAGCTAATGAGTATGCAATACTGCCTCAATAAGCGTAAGTTCTCGTGCAAATGTATGCTTTCTAAGGTACAACCGATAGTCAATGGGTAAATAGAAAAGGGTCTGAAGAAGGTGTTTCACTTTAAGTTCAAGATACAGGAATTTATTTGGTGAACTGAATTTAGGCTAGTATGAACATCAATTACGAAGGCCACTTCACGTTAAGTTAAAAATATAATTTTAACAACCTAAGTGTGAGGGGAAAATCTTGCACGCATCTCGAGTAAGCTGGAGGTCGCATCACACCTTGTTATTCCTAAACGTCATTAAAATGTCTACAAAATTATAGTTTCCCAACTACTCTCGGCAGAAAATCCTGCCTTCCTCAAGATGCTCCGCGTCTATGAGAAAGCAGTACATCGCCCAAATGACTGTACTTTATAACTGTATAGCTAAAATGATAATATTACTAAACTTCCTCAGTCAGAGAGAGAGAGAGAGAGAGAGAGAGAGAGAGAGAGAGAGAGACTGAACTGTATTAAGTTTCATGCACGTAATCAATGATAAGTCTTGTGATCTGATTATTGGACTTGTGATCAGCGGCCAGTGTTACCATTCACCTAAACTTATTACACCATGCGCCTTTTATACAATGATACATTGTACCTTACTAAAGAAGGACACTTAATGGCAAAAGGACATGTCTTGTATATTTGCATTAATTGTTTATAAAGTACCCTTCGTTCAAAAAGCTACAAGTGGTCAAGGATGACGGCTGAGGGGACGGAGCCTGTTTATGCTAGTGCAGACTTCATGAAAATGCTGTCCGGAGGCCTACAAATGGCCTGTATTCTGTTCACATGTAGGGCGGGCCTTCATCCAGTGCGCCACATGGAAGACGATGCACCTGGAATTAGACAGTATACAACAGTTACTCACAAACAATTGATTTGAAAACAACATCATACAATCAGAAATGTGCAAGTTTTTTTTTTTTTTTTTTTTTTTTTACCGACACTACAAGCGAGAAAACACCACAGACCAACACGATGAGAAGACAGAACAAATGATATCAATATCCTGCCAAACTAACTTTGACGACGAATATAATAACAGCTGTAACTTCATTAAGAAGATTATTAAGGAGAATGTCAAGCCAGAGCCCCCTATACTGACATAAAAATACTGCAGACCCAACCTGCTTGCATCACTTGTAATGAAGAATAGCACTTGTCCACCCACATCTAAGAAGACGACTACCTACGTGGTTTATTAATTCACTTGACCCAAGGAGGACTGCAGTCTTTCCAGAGAAACCTACATTGACAACCTCTACAACACAAATATTACTTGTCCACAAAAACACAGGAGCTATCTTCCAACAATACACATACAAACACGACAAGAAACCATCATTGCAAGACTTGCTAAACAACAGTAAAATAAAATAGAGATGCCATTCATATCGGAACATAACAGTAGCAGAAGTAGTTTTTATAGCCACAAGCAAACTAAGCTGAAATACCCAGACAAATCGGACTGGACCCTCTTTCACCAAAAAAAATCTCTTCTTATGTCAATACTTCGCTAATAATTGTTTCCCTATTCCTATTTTTCATAGGATTCTCAAAAAACATATAAATTAAAAATTCTTCAATTAACCAAAGAGTTCTGACGTGCCTAAACTCTCATTATATGCAAGGTTTCCTGTCTTATATACAGACAAATTTCTGAGGGATTCCATGAAAATCGTCCAAAAAAATATTGGATCTGTCGATTTTAAACTAACTAAAAACCTTAAAAGTATTAGCTTTCTTTTCAGATGTAATGATCGGCTACCACCTTTGATGTCGTCTGGTGTTGTCCATGTGTACAATTGTCTCAGATGTAATTTGGGAAAATATATTGTATCCACCAGACAGCTTCTCAGGGTGAGGGCCGATTCCCACAGGGGGATAAGTTAGAGAACCGGGTGCCATTTAACTAATCCAGAATCCTCTAATATGTGCAGTTATACCATTTAATGCAAACTGGAAATCAGCTATGAAGATTTTAAGGTTATTGGGTATACAAACAATCCACAAGAACTGCTTATTGTTGAAACATTAAATATTAAAAAACGAGTTCCTTCTTTGAACTGTCAAACAACTGCTATACCCTTGTATTTGTCTTAACTCTGCCTTTCTCTGGGAATTTTTTTTTATGTTTTATTATTAGTGCCCTTATCCTCTAAGATGGTAGGTTAGCCTCCAGAGTTTTTTAAATGGGTCTGTGTTTAAGTATTTTCTCTGGTTGTTACTATTTTTCTTTCAAGTGTGTGTACTTGGATGTATTGTCTGTTCTTAACAATTTTATCATGTTGTATTATGTTTTTATCAGTTTTGTTCACCCGCTTTTTAAAACAAAGTCTTTTATGTAGCTCTTTTAATTAATTTATAATAATATATTGTATTTTATTGTTGTAGATCTCCCTGATAATGTTCAGACTTGATAAGTTTTTCAACAGAATAGTATTTTTTCTTTGGGTGGGAACTGAAACAAATAGTTTCTAGTAAAAGTATTTGTTACGGTAAAAGTGCCATTAGAGAGAGAGAGAGAGAGAGAGAGAGAGAGAGAGAGAGAGAGAGAGAGAGAGCAATAATTGAGTCACTGATACTTAATCGTTGATTGAGTTTCAAGCCACGGGATAAGAAAAGCAGTACATTTTATTGATATTTTTGAATTTCTTCTTTCGTCAAGAAAAACAGAACTGCGTCGTTCACTCAAAAACTGCTACTTAAGTCACGTATCTGTTATCAATGATCAATTTACTTTTTTGTTTTGTACTTCTTAGTGCAGTTTATATTTTTGAGATACAAGTAAAATTTTAATATTTTATAACAAAAATTTTATCATTGTAAAATTAAGTGTAAATGGCTTATGACAATTATTCGAAAGAATTCGTTTTATTAGAGAACTGTGCGATAAATTCTTGATAACATCCTTTAATTAAAGGGATTAAGAAACACTAAGCCAGCCCTCTATGAACTGCGGTCATTCGATAGCAATTAACAAAAAAATAGCGCTTGATTCCAAATTATGGCTTAAGACATGAAAGATCCTGGAATTTCAACTCCTGTTTAGATGGTTGCCAACCAAAAAAATAGCATTACTATGGATCTGCAGCATAATGCAAAGCAGTTGATATTCCAACGGAAATAGGTCCTTACGCTAAACCGCCATAAGAGAATCTTTAGTGAATAAGAACCAAACTTCGTGAGGAGAGTATGTCTGATCGTTGATGGTAAATAACACGCTCTCTTCTTCTCTCTCCTCTTCTCTCCTCTTCTCTCCTCTCTCTCTCTCTGCAATCGTACTTGATTTTTTATACTAAATTACAAATATGTATAAGGCCGGGAATATAAGATGAAAATACCCACTTAATTTAGTAGATTTGAGAGACTAAAACCTCTAATTGCGAGAGATGGAGTGCTCTGACATTAATTTTTCCACGAAATGGAAGAGATGTAATTATCTTCAAGGCAGAGGCTATGTGGCAGGAACATGGAATAATATTTTTTCAAGGATGGAGGGAAATTAACTCGGAATAAGAACAAGTCTGGAACGAATTTCACGTCAGGATAACCTGCTGAGTATTATTATTATTTTTGGGGGGCATAATTTTTTTATATTTGTATTTGCTTTGTTCATTTTGTTTTTTAACATAACGTTGAGACTTCTCAATTTACCAACAAAATCGTTTTTCAGATTGGGAAATGGAACAGATCGTTTCTGATAAAAGCCTCATCGAGTGAAAAGGAAAGGACCATGAGAGAGAGAGAGAGAGAGAGAGAGAGAGAGAGAGAGAGAGAGAGAGAGAGAGAGAGCGCCAGGTTACTTGATCGTTAATTGAGTTTCGAAAGCTGGAATAACTCACGGAGCTGCATTTCTTGGTGGAGAACTTCTCCTATCGAGATACGAGAACTTCATCGCCATATCTGTTATCGGTGATCAACAAGATTTGCGTTTTCTTATCTTTTTCGGTACTGAATGGGGTATTCTATATTTTCAGAATACGAGGGAAAATTTTCATATCTTGTAACATAAACTTTATCTTTACTAAAAAAAAGAAGTTTTGTTTACTAGTGATTCTAGATTATTTAAGATAATAATCGAGGTTTTCTCGTAAATTAGGGTCATTTGGGATCTATTTCCGGTGCACTATCAATTTTATATGTTTTTTGGTGCTAATGCTCAGGGAAAATTAGTGGATAAGTGTCTAAAGTGGTCATTAACAAGTTTTCATTTATATGACTAAAAACCGCCTAATATGACTGAAATAGTTAGATAACGTGACTACGCACTTATCTGTTAAAGAGAGACGAGAAGAAATAACACGTGCTGGCATATTATGGTTTCCTAGTCAGAAATTCTGAGTTTTCTGAACTGATCCAGGAACACGGCAATGGGAAGTTAATGCGATCTAAGATTGTCACGGGGATTACAGTAAATAGTGAGACCTTGCAACAGAATGTTATGTCATCTTTGCTATTGGCAATTCTGACAGATTTTTTCAATAACAGAAGTGCTAGGTGATGGAGCAGATTTGTACTGGAGTAACGAGAGACTTGACAGACATACAGCAGGAAGATGGTGCTTTTCTAACCAGCAAAACGCCACAATCACTACTTATAGATTGCGCCTTACCTCTCGAGAAGGAAGGGGCTTAGGGTAAAAAAAAAAAAAAAAAATAGCTTTCAAAATATATGAAAACAATGATATCCAATACATGTCCTCTTATAAATTTAATGAATGACTAATAAAATAAAATCAGAAGCACAGACATTAATGATGATATAAGATGGTTCCTCTCATGGTTACAACAACGTTTTCATATATCAGCTCCGGAATTCATATAAATGATCTGGGAATTCCAGATCATTTATACGAATTTTACCCAGATTCAAAAACCAGCTAGGCTAATTGTGGTCTATATGGTTTTGAAAATTAATGCCCATAATGTAATTTTCTTTTACTGGAATTTCCGTATAGAAATACTTGGGACTATTCTTGTCACCTGAAAATCTCCCCTAGGATAGGGAGAACCATATATACCATAGGAAGCATGTTGAATGCCAGCCAGCAAGGATAAAGAAAGATGAGCAAGCAATTCAGGACCTACTGGCATGCATGAAGGATTCTGAAGTTGAGCCCTTTGATATCTCTTCATCTACAGAGGTCATTACATTCTAGCCTGGTTGCTACATCAGAGTTAGTGCATGAACTAAAGACTGCAATTCCAGATGTTCTCATAGAACAAGTCTCTTAATGCAAACATTCACAGGAATAAGAGGCAACATTTTGCTAGAGAAGTTATCTGTACACCATCTGGTGCTCATATGAAGGTTGACCATATGGAGAGATTGGGGCTGTCTGCCCTAGTGTACCTTGCAGAGGGATCAGGGATGGTCCAACTTGGGTCAACCCTTGAGAGGAGAGTGAATGATGAGTGCCTTTCACTCTGCAATATAGATGGGCCAATGTGCAAGACTGTGAGCTGATCTTGTGGCTTGCAATCCCACACCAGAAGACTGTGAGTCTTGGAAGTGGGACAGCAGGTAAAAGTACCACTTGGGTGACTACTAGGATAAAACCTGTGGTATGGTCTCACACCACACCAATGCATGCCTCATCATCCTTGTCAATGACATATATTACCTTCCCTTCAGCATCAAAGATGAAAAGCACGATCACTGGGTAGAAAATCATCCAAAATGTCCAAACATTTTCCCCAAGCCAGAAGACAGGTTCCCAGGTGCCACTGAGTTCAACCAATTCATAGTCAATTCTGGAAACAAGATCAGACTAAAAAAGCTTTTGAAGGAGCAGCTGAAATGACAAGAGGGTCAGTGCAGGGTGGCATCATATACTGCAAGGGAGAAATGTCAACCAACATGAATACTGATATGACTAATGGGGGCTACGTCTTCAGACACCCAGATGTAGATACACTGCTGCCCTCTGCCTTTGCAAAGGTGTACCAGTAAATGCACTAGACCTGCTGCACTAGACTGTGAGGACACAGATCTGTAGTCCAAACAGCTTGTCTCACAACAAGTCAGAGGTGATCTGCTGATTAAATGCAAGCATATATTAATCAACTGCCGTGCCATACACTCAGAAGAGGTTGCTGATATCATCATACCTCTCCGTGTAATCACTGGCAATGACTACATGGGAAGAAGAAAGTATAGGAGAAGGTGAAGATCAATTCTGAGGCAAGAGAGCTCATGGGACGAGTAGGTATGAGTCTGGAATTAAAGCATGGAGTCAGAACAGATATGAAGGCATTTGTCCACTCTATCGTTTATGCTGAGAGTGCAGATGTGGGCTGTGGGCAGGTCAGAGCTTCCAAATGGCACAAACTGAAGAATAAGTGCACAGTCCGTCTCTCTCCTGATGATGATTTTTTTTTTGAAAGACGAATATAAAAGCATTTGGAGCAGATGAGTCGTATGTAAAAACACCAACCATAACAGATGAGAGTGGTACTAAATTTCTCAACCTGGGAATACTAATCCGTTTGGTTACTCCAAGAAGACAATTCTTTTAGGTGAAAATGTACGCCATTCAATACTTTAAAAAAAATTACCACTAAATATATAAAGTTAGACTTCAACTATAATTAAAAAAAACCTCTGTTCACGTTATTAACGAGGATAATTTGTAACTTATAGTAAACATGTGGGATATTAGTCTTGCTTCCGTTTACTGCTGAAAAGCTCTCAAGGTTGATGACCATCCATGACACCAGCTCAAGAGTAAAATTACCTTCATTGATATAAAAATTCTTAAGAAAATGGGTTTGTTCATTACATTTGATTTCCAAACTATTGTAGCAATCGGAAATACAGTCAAGGGAAAATAAAGGACATTTGATTCTCAGGTAGATAAAAAGAAAAAAAGATAACGTACGAATACACACATTAAGAAAACGGCGTCTCTTCTAATGTTGTGAGCAGTCCGTACCTGAATATCAGGAAATTTGAATTTTGGTGGCTAATTTGATAGCATATGCCTACTGTAACTTTAAAATTTCATTATTAAAAAAAAAATAAATAAATAAAAACGAAAGTCACCTCTCCAGAATACGAGCTTTCAGGAAAAGTAAGCATTGCAGCTGTATCTTTTACTGTTATTGCTCTACAGATATGCTATATGTATCACCCACCCACAAACCCACTCATCCATCTTCTACCACATCCCGGAAACGCCAAATATCAATATTTGAAACTCCGGAACCACTCAACGGATTTCGATGAAATTTGGCACAATTAGAAACCAGTTTCATCCTGGAGGGTTGGCCATTTCCAAAGTTAAAAAGGACGGAAGTCTTAGGCTTTGCGTACTTCTGGTGGCTGGGCTTTAAGGGAAGGGACAAGGAGCTCGAATTAATTTAATTACCTTTTATGCGTGGGGAAAATTTTTTTTATCTGGAATATTTAGACAAAAGAAAAATGCTTATCCAATTTATCAACACATTCTTCTCAGACTTTAGGGCTTTGTCCATTTTTGCATTCAATTAATCTTAAAAGAATGCGTGACAGTTTCATTCAAGATGCTACTACTACTACTAGTACTTCTACTACTACTAATGATAATGGTAATGGAGATGATGATAATACAAAGAAAAAAGAAGCGAAATTCCTTTATGCTATCAAACATTATCAGGCTATGAGAGTCGACTGTGAAGAGAGATGTATCCATACAATGCCATCCTACTAACGTCTATTCCAAATACTTCTAATTAAGATTGTTCGGTATTCTGTTTAACGTGTATAATTACAGATACCGATGAAATTTACTACCTTTTATTAAAAAATGTTCTCCATCCGTGGTCTGACAGGATACATTTAACCACCTTTAGTCTTTTGTTGAAAACAGCCTTTTGCAAAATGAACGGAGAAAATAAAGCAAAATCATCTCATTTAGTTTCTGAAACCTCCCAGTTATAGTACCCTTGGTATTCAGTTTCCTAAATCCAATGCATCAGTGCCCAAATACTCTAGAAAAAATAAAATTTAATGAATTTAATGTTACAGAAGATCAAATGAAAACCATTTGAAACCTGTGAAAAAAATAAATAATAAAACAAAATAGATAATAAAACACCATTAAATTGTTTGCGGACTGTAAATAAATTAATAAGTAAATGACAATATATATAAGATATTAGAAAGGTCTGTATTTTCAAAGGATCCTAAAAGAATAACAACTATTATATCTGAAATCCTCTTAATTAATCAGTCCAATAAATTAACAAAAGTTTGATAACTATTCCCTCGCTTATTAATTTAACATATAAGTGACTGTAAAACCGCTTAAATGAATGTTCATGCAAGAAGTTTATCGAGTTGATTAAGGAATCTGTAAATAAATGCTGAGGCATAACTAACCTAGTAAGTGTAGAAAAAATGATGATATTTGAAAGTATGAAGGATAAATACTGCATTGCTCTTGATAGGCTAGTGATCAGCCAGTCATAAGGCTGGAAACTCGACAGTCACTCCAAAGAGAGAAAAAGAGAGAAAAATAGAACCAGAAAAAGAGGAAAATAGTGAGAGAAAGAAATAAAAAAGAGAATTTGAGAGAGAAAAAGAGAAAGAATAGAAATAGAAAGAGAGAAATGAAATGAAGCAATAATATATATATATATATTATTATTATTATATATAGATATATTATGATATATATATTATATGTATATATATTATATATATTATATTTATATACATATATATACATATATACAATCATATATAATATATAATATATAATTTCTATAATATCTATATATATATAGATATATACTATAATACCGTTGATTTTATACATTTTATATATACTATATATATATATATAATCTAAATAATTCTATATATATACCTATATATATATGTCTTATGTATACCTATATTATATATACTATATATCTCTATCTTTATAAATATATACTCTCTATCTAATATATTATCATTATTACCTATGTATATATATATATATATATAATCTATAATATATATCCTATATGAAATATATATACTACTTTATATATAATATATAATAAAATATAAAATATATATAGTGCCAATCAGCATAGGTACATGTTTACGTTTCATTAGTTCTAAAGCAATTCACAGGATGACATATTAGATTAGGAGTAGCATCTGTGCACTGGTAATTGTCACTAGATCAGATTCATTGCCTTTAATCATCTTTCATTAAAATACGTGGCTTTCATAATTCCTTGATTCATTACATCACTATTATTAATTCATAATACTGTGCATCTCGTATCTAGCACCATCCCTTATGGCGCTCCTAATTGGCTAGTGATCAGCCATCACCGTGTAAACATCTCCGATCCGACCTCTCCTGACAAACATGTCTTTCCAAAGTTATGATTTTCATTACACCTCAGTTTCACCCAAAGAAAAGTAGTGGAAGGAGAGCGATTATTGGAAGGAGAAAGGTGAATGCGAGGGAGTAGTGGAAGGAGAAAGGTAAAGGAGTGGGAGTAGTGGAAGGAGAAAGGTGAAGGAGAGAGAGTAATGGGAAGAGAAAGGTGAAGGAAAGGGAGTAGTGGAAAGAGAAAGGTGAAGGAAAGGGAGTAGTGGTAGGAGAAAGGTGAAAGAGAGGGAGTGGTGGAAGGAGAAAAGTGAAGGAGAAGGAGTAGTGGAAGGAGAGAGACGAATGAGATGGATTAGCGAAAGGAGAAAGGTAAAGGAGGTGGAGTAGGGAAGAAGAAATGTGAAGGAGAAGGCGTAGTGGAAGGAGAAAGGTGAAGTAGAAGGAGTAGGGAAGGTGAAAAGTGAAGGAAAGGGAGTAGTGGAATAAGAGGATTCAGATTCATATCCCCAAGTAGAAGATTCAAATCAGAAGGAAGAGATGAAGAAGAAGAAATATTAGAACGGAGGATGGGGGCCGGGTTACTCTCTCTCTCTCTCTCTCTCTCTCTCGTCTCTCTCTCTCTCTCTCTCTCTCTATAATATATATATATATATATATATATATATATATATATATATCTTATATATAGATATCTATATATATATGATATATATATATATATATATAGACGAATGAGATGGATTAGTGAAAGGAGAAAGGTAAAGGAGGTGGAGTAGGGAAGGAGAAATGTGAAGGAGAAGGCGTAGTGGAAGGAGAAAAGTGAAGTAGAAGGAGTAGGAAATGTGAAAAGTGAAGAGAGAGAGAGAGAGAGAGAGAGAGAGAGAGAGAGAGAGAGAGAGTAGGACATTAACCCGGCCCCCATCCTCAGTTCTGAATGTTTCTTCTTCTTCATCTCTTCCTTCTGATTTGAATCTTCTTCTTGGGGATATGAATCTGAATCCTCTTATTCCACCTATCCCTCTCCTTCACTTTTCACCTTCCCTACTCCTTCTACTTCACCTTTCTCATTCCACCACGCCTTCTCCTGCATATTTCTCCTTCCCTACTCCACCTCCTTTACCTTTCTCCCTCCACTAAGCCATCTCATTCGTCTCTCTCCTTCTACTACTCCTTCTCCTTCACCTTTCTCTTTCCACCACTCCCTCTCTTTCACCTTTCTCCTACCACTACTCTCCTACCTTCACCTTTCTCCTTCCACTACTCCCTTTCCTTCACCTTTCTCTTCCCATTACTCTCTCTCCTTCACCTTTCTCTTTCCACTACTCCCACTCCTTTACCTTTCTCCTTCCACTACTTCCACTACTCCCTCTCATTCACCTTTCTCCTTCCAATAATCGCTCTCCTTCCACTGCTTTTCTTTGGGTAAAACTGAGGTGTAATGAAAATCATAACTTTGGAAAGACATGTTTGTCAGGAGAGGTCGGATCGGAGATGTTTACTCGGAGATGGCTGGGAGACGCAGGTGAGTTCCTAGCCCTGTGACTGGCTGATCACTAGCCAATTAGGAGCGCCTTAAGGGATGGTGCTAGATACGAGATGCACAGTGTTATGAATTAATAATAGTGATGTAATGAATCAAGGAATTATGAAAGCCACGTATTTTAATGAAAGATGATTAAAGGCAATGAATCTGATCTAGTAACAATTACCAGTGCACAGATGCTACTCCTAA
Source organism: Macrobrachium nipponense (assembly GCF_015104395.2). Classification (NCBI taxonomy): domain Eukaryota; kingdom Metazoa; phylum Arthropoda; class Malacostraca; order Decapoda; family Palaemonidae; genus Macrobrachium; species Macrobrachium nipponense. The sequence continues at coordinate 40,983,585 of NC_061107.1, read as the reverse complement.
TCTAATATGTCATCCTGTGAATTGCTTTAGAACTAATGGAACGTAAACATGCACCTAAGCTGATTGGCACTTTTAGGTTATTTATGAAGCTCATAAGAATATTTAATCCTATACTGAGAATCACATTGACAATTCGTCTACTTTCGACTAAATGATGTATTACGAAACTAGGACACTTTGTTTTAAAATTATATATGTTATTTCAGCCTCAGAATATATAAATCCTTAGAAATGATCCAAATTTTCTTTTTGCCGCAAAATGTGTGTTTCCTGTTCTCTTTTCCAGTGCTTTACCCGTTTGACCAATGTAAAAGTTGTTACAAGACGTACATCTTTTTGTATTGTTGGGGGAGTTCTTGATGTACACATGTTTCATTGTTTCATTGTTTTTAAAAGCGATATTAACACCGAAATTTTTCAAGAGATGGGGGATATCTTTCATATTATTATTATTATAGGGCAGTATAAGCAAAATTTTTTTTTGTTATAAGGTTCTTTTTGGTTTTGATACATGGTAATTTTTGCCGCTTCTAATGCACTGTTTAACCCACTGTCCGGATATTTCGGTTTCTTGCTTGTATTCCGAATCTTATCTATTTCCTCATATATATATTCTGGGCTACATACCCGTAGTGCTCTTAGAAACATAGATGCATACACTGATTTTTAAACCTTAATATTTTGTCCAGAGTAGAAATGCACATAGGAAGAATTATTGTAGGTTTTCTGTAAACACTATAATTAAAGCCACTACTATTTTTCCGTATGAGCACATCCAAAAAGGGCGGGCACCCATCTTTTTCCATTTCCATAGTAAATATAATTGATGGTACTATTTTATTTAACCTAGAAAAGAAAATATTTACATCTTCATTCCCTGGCCATACACAACTTATGTCATCAGGATATCTGAACCAAATTACATTTCGTGGAATCAGGTTGTTTAATATTTTCTTTTCCAAAAATTTCACGAATACGTAACTTAGTGCTGGGGACAGAAGGTTTCTCATTGCCATTCCAAACTTTTGTGAGAAAATTTTTCCATTGAATTCAAATTTACATTCTTTCACAAATGGTTTAATCAGTTCAATCATGACATTGGAAACTAAAATTTATTTTGAAGATCTCTCGAGAAAAAGAAGATATTTTGAAGCCTCAGTACCATCAGATTGGAGAGATTCTCTACGAGAATAGTTATGTTAATATGAGAAGTAAACACGACAAAAAAAAGAAAGAAAAAACGAGACTCCTAATCCAAAGAAGCCCCTGGATTTCCAACGCCAATCATGAATGTGTTGTCAATTTATCTAACAAACATCTGGATAGAAATGTAACTAGTGCCTTAGGTTATGGATAAAATTTTGCCTTGTCAACTGGTAGTACAAATAGTGTAGAAATTACCAAA
>NC_061107.1:40949680-40977180 GCF_015104395.2 Macrobrachium nipponense | reverse complement strand
CACACGTTTTACAATGAATTTCATATATGCAGCCAGAAACATATTTAGGACATTTTTTTGGACATTTCTTAAAACCTTTCATCATACGGTAATTTGAGAATTTTATATTTACTATATTCAAGTTTGTCATTAGTTAAATAAAATGTTTTTCTAGCTCTTTTCCATGCTACATCTACAAAAGTCCCTGGATATTTAAGTTTCAAGACAATATCAAAAATAGTTTTGATATTAGCGTCAATAAATTACGGGCTACAGACACGCAGGGCGCTTGAGATCATATCAGAAAAAAAACAGAGAATTAACATTTTAATGGTGACTGGAATAATAAACAAAAGAGGCAAAGTTAGTTGATTTTCCGAAGACCGATAAAATGAAATACCTATCATTTCTATGGACTGTTACATCAAGAAAATTCAAATTACAATTTTTTTCTTCCTCTTCAGTAAATCTTATAGAAAAGACTAAATTATTGAGTTTAATAAAAAAAATTCTGTAGATTTTCGTGAGCTGGCTACATAAAGAAATAGCATTCACATACCTTAACCATATAACTTTTTGGGGCAAAATTCTTGGTAAGAGTTTTGTCTAAAAAATTCCATATAAATACTGTTAAGGACAGTAAGATAAGGGATTACCCATAGACATGCCAAGCTTTTGTAAAAAGAAAAAACAATCACTATTTAAACAAAATATACTATATTTGATACATATCCTCCAACAATTCAATTTAATCATCTACAGGCGCTTTCGTAAATAAAGAGGCTACATCAAAACTAACCATACTAAAATCAAAATTGAATATTTAAACTATTCAATTTGTTTATAAAGTCAACATTGTTTTTTTTACATTCGTGTTGGAAATGTTTTATACTAAATTTGTAAGAATTTTTACATGCCATCTAGATAAATTAAACGTAACTGGGCCTACTCAATTAATGATTGCGTTCCTAAATCGCTGATACACAACTGGGAAATGCCATATTCAAAACAATGTAATTGAAAAGCTAAAAGAAAATCGCGGCGTTACTCACGACACTTCGGCGCCCGTCAAGTTCCATAAAACTCCCGCTGATTCTAGAACCATCATGAGAACAGGCACCTCCAACACATGCGCGAATGACTCCTTGCTGCAGAACTTCTCGAAGTTGCGTTTTCCTTTCCTTTATCTTTCTTTGCTATAAAGCAATTACCATGACACGTCCCCCCAAAAAAGAGAAAAAAATGAAATCAACTGATTTTGTTTTTTTCTAAAGAGAAACAAGAATTAAACAGCAGTGGAACAATTCTGCATAAAGCTTTAACACTTCTCCATTCACTCAACCACTCTTGCCAAAATAGAAAACTCTCATTAGGTTAATCATTCTGAAAACTCTAGAGAGGTTATTAGTTATCACATTATCCTTTCCTCTTACTTTTTCCGTTTTTTGAACTCTGATTAAAACTTTGAAATGCTAAAACACCTCTTGCATTTTCTCAAAACTAATTTCTCTCAGTAACAGTGTCTCATAGAACACTGGTGGTGGTGAAGGTATGGGACGTTCTTTATAATTCTGAAGCAAGTTTACATTCATTGACTTTGCTCTGCTCTTACCCATATTAATTCTATAATGTATATTTCCTTTGTCCCCTAACACTGGAAAAGGACCTTCAAACTTATAAGGTAAAGAGGAACCTTCTTTCTGGACTAGTACTAACACTGGAAAAGGACCTTCAAACTTATAAGGTAAAGAGGAACCTTCTTTCTGGACTAGTACTAAAACTTCATCTCTTGATTTTGTTTTTTTCTAAAGAGAAACAAGAATTAAACAGCAGTGGAACAATTCTGCATAAAGCTTTAACACTTCTTCATTCACTCAACCGCTCGTGCCAAAATAGAAAACGCTCATTAGGTTAATCATTCTGAAAACTCTAGAGAGGTTATTAGTTATCACATTATCCTTTCCTCTTACTTTTTCCGTTTTTTGAGCTCTGATTAAAACTTTGAAGTGCTAAAACACCTCTTGCATTTTCTCAAAACTAATTTCTCTCAGTAACAGTGTCTCATAGAACACTGGCGGTGGTGAAGGTATGGGACGTTCTTTATAATTCTGAAGCAAGTTTACATTCATTGACTTTGCTCTGCTCTTACCCATATTAATTCTATAATGTATATTTCCTTTGTCCCCTAACACTGGAAAAGGACCTTCAAACTTATAAGGTAAAGAGGAACCTTCTTTCTGGACTAGTACTAAAACTTCATCTCTTACACAGAAATTTGTCTCTTTCGCTAGTTGCCAAGCACTTCCGTTCCCCTCCGCTAGTTGCCAAGCATCTCCTAAATCGTTTTTATAATACTCTAGATTAGTTATGTAATCTTCTCTACCCTTACTTCTAGGCAAAGGTCTGACCATATTGATATATACATTCTCAAAAGATTCGCCTACTGAAGGAATATTACACAACAGAACTTTGGGAATTACTTGATTCGGTTTCCCAGCAATTTGGCATTCATGACAGCTTAAAACATACCTCTTTACGTCACTCTTCATTTTAGGCCAAAAGTACGCCCTACTAATACACTTGAAAGTTTTATTTACTCCTAAATATCCTTGCTCATCATGTGCTGATTTCAAAACTAGCTCATGAAGCTTCCTAGGAACCGCTAATTGTTCGGTGATTTCCCCTTTACTACCTGACTTAGGATGAACATAACAACACAAAACTTCGTCCTTTAAACAAAAAGTTTCCTTACACACATCATCAAGATCATCATCCAGCTTACATTCAAAAATTCGGGTTAGTGTCTCATCATCTCTCTGCAACTTGACTAGCTCATCCTTATCCAAAAGATTATTAGTGCCTGATTCATCACCGTAACTAGTACTAGATACCGGTACATTTACTACGTTACTCTCGACAGCTACACCTTCCGTTTGGGTATCACTGTCAACAATAGAGTCAGGTTTCTCAGCCACGCTCATACCAAGATCAACCTCTCCACCTTTATCACACTCGTTCGAATCCACGAACAAATTATGACCATAGTCAATGTCTGTATCTAAACCTGACCTGGATACTACCATTTCAGGCACTGGAATATCCCTTACAACAGGATTCACATTCTTGGATAAAGCTAAGTCATTACTGACAATAATGTAAATGCCATCAACGGGCAAACTGTCAACAACTACAAGTTTCACTTCTCCTGACACTACCTGACTTTCTAAGTTCAACATCAACAAAGGACAAAGTACACAAGTGTTGGGAAATCCACCTAACATGACTTTTTCTTCCATGTTGATTTCTGCCCTGTTTGGCACACTCTCTCTCCAAATCAGTGAGACAGCAGCCCCTGTGTCTCGAAGCAAGACCACCTCTCTCGAATCTACTCCTCCAAGAGAGGAAACTACGCCTTCTGACAGAAATTCACCAAAAAATTTCCTAGTTTCTCTCATCACATCATTCCCACTTGATGAAAGGTTAACTAGAGACACTGGTTTCTTAACGTCCTTCCTTTCTACTGCACAATTTCTCGCTAAATGCCGTTTCCCATTACATCGGAAACAAGTTAATTCTGAGCCAGTAGATGCCACTTTACTCTTACAAACCTTAGACGTATGACCAGGTTTTCTGCATATATAACAGGAATAGTCACTTTTACTCGCATTGCTATTACTAGGACTGAAACCTTTACCGCTTTGTACTCTACCAGACGAAGCATCATTTCTCTTCTTACTAACACTCAAATTATGAGTTAGACTATATTCGTCAGCTAACCTAGTTGCTCCTCAAAAGATACTTCTCGCCTATCCTCTATAGAGTCTATATAAAGCTTAATCTCAGGGGATACGTTATCTTTGAAGTTTTCTAACAACACTAGGTTCTTCAAACTATCAAAATCCTCAACTTTAACAGAAGTTAACCAATCAAAAAACAGCCTTTCTAACTTCTTACCGTATTCTACATACGTAATATTTTCATCCTTTCTCAAACTTCTAAATTTCTTATGGTACACCTCCGGTACTAACCTGTACGCGCTAAGGACAGTTTCTTTCACAATATCATAATCATCACATTCCTCACGACACTTCGGCGCCCGTCAAGTTCCATAAACCTCCTGCCGATTCTAGAACCATCATGAGAACAGGCACCTCCAACACATGCGCGAATGCCTCCTTGCTGCAGAACTCCTCGAAGATGCGTTTTCCTTTCCTTTATCTTTCTCTGCTATAAAGCAATTACCATGACAAACACTAATAAAACTTAGACGGCCTATCACAACATGCTGCAAATAAATAACTCAGTCGTAATTTTGACTTGCATCCGAAAACTCAAAAATGTTATATTTGCATATCTAGGACCTACAGATCGGGGAACTCTTAATGGAGGAGCTCTGTTTATTTGTTTACGAATATTGTTCCATTCTCTCTGCAATTCGGCAGTCAAGATTTCATCCCAGTTTAAATGTTTCCTGCATTGTAGCTTATGCATGAATAATATGCAGCGATTAAATAAGGGTATATTAAAAACCAAGATATCAAACTGAGAAGCAACAATTTGTAAAATTGACATCTCAGTTTTGGCGTTTGAGTTAGAGTAAATTGATTTAGCAAAATTTTCATCAGAATTTCTGTACTACGTTAAACTAATCAATTTACTGGTGTTATGAGTAACTTTTTCTGCCTTCCTGTCTATTTACTCCTGTAAGACTATACCATTAGTAACAACTTGCTGAATATCAAATCTATAAGGGTTAAAAATACCAGGAAGCTGTCAGCACGACCATTTCAACTCTTCTCAAGTAAATAAGAGAATAAATCATATATATCATGCCTGATACATACACGTAAAGGTAGTTTTTCCTAAAATGAAAAGAATTACATGCACAAATATACAAACTAAGACAATATGATGTACGATACGTTATGCAAAAATCTTGTATATATTTGAACTGATAAGATAAAATTTTACATAATGTTTTCCTCCGTGTATAAGGTTTTCCTATAATTCCTATGTAATTTCACATTGTTTGTTAAATAATTAAAAATGGGTTATTTCAGGACAGCAAATGAATACTAGCGCTGTAGTTTTGTTAGTATGAACTACATTAAATTCTTGAAGTTTTGGCATTTACACGCACCTCTCCCTTATTTTAATGTTATATGTGTTATCAAAACAACTTTTTTCGTTACATATTATCTCCAATTTTGTGTTATTATAATCGTTGTAATTATTCACGTGTGCTTTCATGGATTCAATTTTCAAAATCCCTCAGTCTTTTCCATTACTCTCCACATTATTCAAGCTGCACTAACGTTTGTCGTATTGTGCTACCAAATCCACGCATATTTTGTCACTTCTTTCCTATCTTTATATCACAGACACACACACACACACACACAAATATATATATATATATATATATATATATATATATATATATATATATATTATATATATATATATATATATATATATATATATATATATATATATATATACCGAACTACAAATGTACTTTAATATCTAATTCGCTCTACCTCGGAATTAATATATTTTCTATGCTTAACCAAGGGGGAATTTATTAAGCGATAATAGAATTGGCGATCGACAGACACGAACCAGCGACCTCTCAATTCCAGGACTGGCAGTGAAGCCTATTACCACCCCGACACCGCAAGAGATAGTGCGAATTAGATATTAAAGTACATTTGTAGTTCGATATATGTATATGAATCACGGTAATGTGATAGACTGATATATGTATATATATATATATATATATATATATATATATATATATATATATATATATATATATATATATATATATATATATATATATATATATGCCTGTGTATCTATGTGTGTGCTTGTAGTGCTCATTGGTAAGTAAGACACATTTATATTTCTAACTGCTGTTCGTAGGTGTTTTAATGTAGTTCAAAGGAGAAAATGATGAGCTGATTCAAAATTCTTATTATTGCAAACAGGCTTTACATCATCGAGTTGTTTAGATATCTATGCTTTAATATTTATATTTTATTTTTTTTCCCTCAGACATAAATGTATAAATAATCTATTATTCCTGCTTTTTATCTCTCTTGCCTGTTATTATATCATGCAAGCTCTAAAAATATGATACCAATATTTCCTCGTAAAGAGAAAGCCTGCTGTCACGCTTGTGAAAGACAAACAAGCGAAAAATATTTTATAATCCCGTCCTTTCCAGACGAGAACTCCCACCAGGTGAGAGAAACAAGGCAAAGGTTTTGTTTACGCAACTTTAGCCACAAAATGAAAATCCTCAAGCTAGAAAATCTGGGCAAAATTGGCTGGTGATGTAGGAGTAGGGCCCAGCAGTATTTCTTGTGAGAATGTCGAATTGCACCCACTTGTGTTTTCTCGGTTACTATCAACGTCTTGCCGGTATGAGAAACGCTCTTATATTCTCTCTCTCTCTCTCTCTCTCTCTCTCTCTCTCTCTCTCTCTCTCTCTCTCTCTCTCTCTCTCTCTCTCTCTACTCTTGTAGCAGCTTAAGTCATAAGCGTATCTAGCTAACAAGTGGACAACCCCCATTCTGCTCTCGAGCTGATGCCGAGGGGGTTGGGGGTTAGAGATAAGAATATTCCCTAAGAAAATTATACCTTTCTTGATGTAAGTAGTAAATGATGTACCCAGTTGTTAGACAACTCTTGTTGGTAGCAGGAAGGATCGAGAAAGAGAAACAGATAGATAAGTAGTTAGTGGGCGCATTGCTGTGTCAAAATGTAAATTGTCAAAACGTAAGGGCCTTACCGAGGTAACCACCACCCGTTCCTCCTTCTCCTTAATTGAATCCACTATAGTATGAAGCAAAACTACCATATACTTAAGGTTTTGTGCCATTAGTGTTCTGTCTAGGTTTTTTCATCTGGACAACTATCTCATTAACGAATTCATTTATTGTTACAAAGAAATGTAAATGTCAAACTAATTATTCGCGGGAAAAGATAAGTCTGTTTACCAAATTGGCGTCATTTTTGCAAAAATATCCTTTAAATATTTCAATTCTCATTATTATTTTCCTTGAAGAATCCACCAATAAATAACATGCACACAACCCGCCTAGCCCACCGCCCAAAATACAAACACGCACCCCACCCTGTCCCACACGCCCCCCCCCCCCCCATACTTCTGCTCATCAGCTATGTAGATTGGGCTTAGTAGATTGATTTTTGGTTAAATTTGTTAAAATAGAAAAAATTAATACAATATGAAAATTTCAGGAATGTTGTCTCAAAATGGCAGCGTAATCGAAACGCGATAAAAGTTTTAAGAACAAATGATTTATTTACAAAGTCTCGCCTCTCATTAGAGGTAAAATACTCTAGTTTCAAAAGGGGGGATGATTTTAGGTTTTATTTATTTTTCTACACTAAACAAAATAGGTAAATTTACACCCCAATCGTGCCGAAATTTACCAAAAGTAATGAATATTGTTTTTTTAGAATATTGGTGAATGTATGTTTAACCATAAAAAATTTGTCTACTTTAACAATAAAAGTCTGTATGCTATTATATGTACTCTATTAGAATATATAAAAAATTACAGGACGTTATTTGAATTATGCTATTATATGTACTCTATTAGAATGCGTAAAGAAATAACGCATTAAATTTGAGTTACTGAACAGTTTAAACAGCATAATCTCAAGTATATGCCGAAGTTTAAAGAAATCTATTTTCCTCTCCTTTTCATTCCAGGAAGCAATTTAGATGCAGATTGACATAATTGGAAAATTTCAGGAAAAAGTTATATTACAGGTATAAATTACATAGTTTCCTCTCTTTTCATGCTTGCATCCTTTATTCTACCCGAATTAAAAGCATTACTTTTCATTCTTTTACGAGCGTGTAGCCATCCCAGAATTTAGTGAATTGCAAAAGAAATTTAATTTTTTTGCACAGTTACTGCTTTAGGAAAAACACTGGGGGAACTCAATGAATGAAAATCACATTCTTCATAGTGAGCATCAAAATAATTTCACGAGTATTTTGTCCAGAAATAAGGTTTGACGAGACTTGTAATTGTAAACTTTTGGGACTAAGTTAATGTAAGGCCATTTTCTCGTGTTGTAAATTTTGGCATATTGTAAGAAACACTCTTTAAAACCTAAAGCTTTACGAGGAATACTGACCTCTTCGTCAATTTAATTTCCTCTGGCGATGGGAACAGTAGTTCACGTACGCCTTGAGGATTCTAAATGTGTTTTTAATAGTAAACAAAGATTTATATACAAGAAAGGGTATTATTTTGTCTCCAAAAGCATTATTACTCCTTTGAAGTTACTTTGCATCTTACATGATGTTTTAATAACTTTCCTGTATTGATTCTGGGAGGGTATTCCCTTGTATAATAAACGCCCGCATTAAACACATTTGTTTGATTTTACAAAACAGCCTTCTGGTATATTATTCTGCCTATTGATAAATAAAATTCATGTCTTTATGGTTCTAAATCTCCTTTTAAATAAATGACAATATATGTACACTGTTGTCTCAGTGGCTAGAAGAAAGGAAAAAATTCTCTACTATTCTCTATAATCAATCCATAGAACGGAAAACATCGATAGCTGGTTTTCATTAACATAATAAAGACGGACGTAAACGTGTTCCTAATGGCAACTTAAGGTGTTTAGTCTACAGCAACTTCACCGACCTTCAAGGTTTCCAATCTAAGTTCTCGTATGGCTTAGGTACTTTCAACTTCACTTATTACCCTCTTGTCTGTTTCAACACACCTTACCTTTGATAAAACTAATAAGAATTTACTCTTATTACTGTACTGAACATAATTAGAGCTAATGAATTTCATTTTGATTACATTCACCACATATATTGTTTAAACCAGTAGGGCGACCCGAAACTTCCAAATTAAACCATGAAAGGATTAACTACTATGAGATTCAGGGCCTCTGTAACACGGTTTTTTGGACTTTGCTCCTTGTCAAAGCATCGGATGTAGCTGAAAGTTGACATATGTATATTTTACAACAACACACAAATTTTGTCAGCATTATCAATAACCTAAACCCAATAGTTTTAATTTTTATAGAGTAAAAATTTTCTAGCCGACGCCATGGCCAATGATTACGAGCCAAGAGTTGAAAAACATTCATTACGTAAGCAAAGTAAACACCTTTTGACGAAACGTTGCGCCGCCCATCCACTAGACAGAAATCCATTCACCTTGTTCCATCGGCTCTGAAACCCAAAGACTTTATGAATGGCGGAACGATACATAGATGTGGGTGGGGTATCAATGCTAGCGTAGTAATACTACTGTAGCAGTAGTGCCGCAACAGTATAGCAGTAATATACATGAATTAAACGTTTAGGCCAACTGCTGGGATCCTTGAGGATCATTTAGCACTTCTTACAACTACTTGAGAAATGAGTTTTTATAGCCAGAAGTTAAAATTTCTAATCCAACAATGCCCATGATAGCCTTCAGTGTTATCCTGAATTATAAAGAGGCCAGAGTGGGTGGAGCCTCATGAAGTTATCATTCTGACGATAATTATTGGTGAAGGTTTAAAGCCAAAATACAGTAAATAGGTAGATAGCATGGCATTGGATATAGCAGTTATCAAATCAAGCTTGTCTACTATGTTTTTGAAAATTACCATCTATTCCCTACATCTTGTCGACCTGATTGTGACCTATAAAGCAGACTGTAATTTCCTAGGAAACTTATTTTTGGAGTTAGACTAATAATCGAAGTGTTTTTGTATTTATTAACATGTTTTGTTGGTTTGTTCATTATGACAATTATCAGTGGAGAGGTTCAGAGTTTATAAAGGTGAGCTGCTTCGCTTGTATTTAAATTTGTTTGTCATTGTTGCCAGAGGTATACGTATAGCCAATCATCCATCGAGAAAGAAGGAAGAAATGCTGTCATAAGTTACGTTACGAGCGCGTTCGAAACCTTTTCTCTGAGTAAGTTGGCCCGTCTTCAAAAAAAGTCACTCTTACATTGTAAGTACCAAATTTATTCAACCTACGAAATTCAGAATACAGTCAAAATTTATGTGTAGATATAATGTGCATTCTGAATAAGCGTTATATTTATGAAATGCATAGATAAAAAGTTATTGCGAAAAAGCCGTGTTACAGAGGCCCTGAATCTTATAGTAGGTATCTCGGAACTCTCTGCTACATAAACGTTATCGTTACTTGCAATTCAATTAGATCTTCCAGCATCAAACTACTAATAATGTAAGAAGCAATACATTGCAAAATGATTCTTTATAGAGGAGAAAACAATTGAAATGTAATGCTCAACAATTTAAAAAAAAGGGATAATGCAATATTCAAAATATCATTTACATGTAATTTTAATATATTTTAAAAATAAATCTTATATGGGATGAAATTTAAGAATATAAGATTTTATCTGCCGAAATTATTTTTCTTTCATCTTCAATATAGTATTTGGAAATATTGGCATTTGAATAGAGTTTGGGCCGGGCCGCCAGAAATGAGCAAGTTTTCAGTAATGACTATGCTTCGCTTGTATAACTAGACGTAAACAGTATACCAAATGTTTTTTTTTAAATCTCTGAGGGTGAACATAAGAGTGCAGAACTTCCATGGAAAACCTTATAGTTTATTCTCGTTCTATTTGTCTGAGAGCCTTTCTTGTGTGCTTATCTTCATGAACGTTTAAATCGAACGCATTTTGTCTCCATCAATCTCCATAAAACCACTGATTCAGATTCATTTAACCCTTCTCTCTCTCTCTCTCTCTCTCTCTCTCTCTCTCTCTCTCTCTCTCTCTCTCTCTCTTTTCCTTTTTCTCTCTCTCTCTTCAAATCATTGTCAATTAGTATAAAGCGTAGGAAGTCTATGAAGGTTTTGAGAAAAAATATCTTAACCGTTGACTATCAGTTACCGTTAATTTATATAAATTATGTGTTGTATATTACCTTAAGACTATACTTAATGCATTTCTACCAACTATATATATATATATATATATATATATATATATATATATATTATATATATATATATACATATATATATATATATATATATATATATATATATATATATATATATATATAATGTATCTACAATAGTTTTTTTTTTCACAGAAAACTAACAAGTAAAAAATAAGCCGAGGTTTTTTCTGTACAATCGAGTTTTCTGTACAGCGTATTATGAACGCCACTAAAATTAGATCTACCTTAAAGGTGGTCTCGATGTAATGCTGTATAAGCCACTGTCCATTAAATTTTAACCACGGGCTGGTGGTAGTTTACTCCACATCGTTTCCAGACCCATGATTATAGTTAAATTTAACCTAAAATACAATAATGCAATTTGGTATGCTTGATGATCGGAGGGTGGATGATCAACATAGCCCTTAGCCTCAGTAACTTTTAAGATCTTAAGGCACACAGAAAAATTGCGGTCGGGCAGACCAATCGCCTACTCAATATTTTTATATTCACAGAAAACTCTACAAGACGTTATATTATTTCAAAAAAACTCCTCTTTATTTAAGTTCATTGTGTCACTGAGCCATTCAAACAGTTACGTTTATGAATTATCTATAACTTCATATTCTACGGACACCATATCTAAAGTTCTTGGCAGATCATTAATGTAGGTGCTTGTATAAAGAACATGAAATAAACATTAAAAACTAAAGCATTCATTGTACTACTACTACAACTACTAGGCACAGTTTTCTGTTTCAAAAATGATGACAATGGTTGCAGGTCCACAATAATATATGATGCAACTTTATGGTCTTTAATGTATATTAAATACCATGAACTCACATGCTATATTATTGTGGACCTGCAACCACTACTATAGTCAATTCACTTAAGGTAGATTCTTGTGACTACGAGACGTTTGTTTGGCGGCCTCTGATTGGCTTAGAAAACTAGCAATAAGTTTATATTTCTTCAATCATCTCACTCTTTGCTCAAGATAGGAAAGTTTTGGTCGTACCAAAGGATTCGGTATTTATTGTACAACTATGTCATCTTTTCCTGAAATCAATAAGATAAATCACAAAGGAATTTCAATGAGTAAAAGTGAAGAGGAAACATTTAATTCTTTATACCTGTTTTTATTTATCATCGGATTTTGATTAATTCATGTCATCACGATAAAATAAAACTCGTGTTTTCATACAATAAAATCACACTGAATACGCTAGTGCCTTCAGATTTTAGATGCGTGTAATATGTGAAGAGAATATATGAAGAATAATGTTGCATCCGTACTTGACTCAGCCGGAAAGGAAGTCAGTATTCCTTAATTCTTTGTTGTTTATTACTTCACTGAGATTATTATTTCATATCACTCAAATAAGTCTGTGATATCCCTTTCGTTTGAAAATATATTCATACAATAAAATAAAAAATATTCTGAAACAACATGATTAAAGCTTAGACTGAGTTGAAGAGCGCGAAGTCTGTTCGTAGAGTTCAACTTCTTTGCTGGACTGATTTCCTCGCTTCCCGCCTAGATCTCGGCTAACGTTACCAGATACATCCATCTGATTATTATTATTTTCCTTATCAGATGTGTCCAGACATACTGTATGATATTGGATTGAAAATGGTCGGCAGTCATAATTGGAATTCTGTGTATTTAATTACAGAAAATGTAATGATATAACATGGTAAATATTGTCGAAACTGCAACCTCTTATATCGCTAATTGGCAACTCAAATCTCTTGGTGAGACAACCAACGCAACAACGTCTTGCAGATCTTTCTCTGGGCAATACCGTCACACTTGAATCATTTACGAATGCAACATAATAAAACATATTCTTCATTTTCTTGATCGCGCTAATGCTAGTTAAAACAGGTATAAAGACTCGTATACTTCTCTCTTCACTTTTTGTTAGTTGCAATTCCTTTGTGTTTTATCTTATTGATTTCAGGAAAAGATGACTTAGTTGTACAATCAGTACCGAATCCAATGGTATGAGCAAAACTTTCCTATCTTGAGCAAAACGTGAGATTATTGAAGAAATATAATCTTATTGCTAGTTTTCTAAGCCACAGATGAAAATAATGAGACCCTGAGCGAGCGGCCTACCTCTCGGTACTAGCCAATCAGAGGCCGCCAAACAAACGTCTCGTAGGTACAAGAATCTACCTTAAATGAATCGACTATAGTACAACAACAACAACAACTACTACTACTACTACTACTACTACTAAGAATAATCGACTATAGTACTACTACTACTACTACTACTACTACTACTACCATACTATTACTACTATGAATAATAATAATTCTAGTAGCTTATAAAAATGTACTATACCATAAATATTCAGTGTTCTCAACACCATTGTCTTCTGTTACCCAAATACCAACACAATTTCCTGACATATAGATTGAATTGCCGAAGCTTCGCAAATAGTTAAAAAATGTCATGGAATTATAAAAAAAGGCCATGTCATTTTTGTATTTACCAATTTGATATGGAAATCAGAATCTATAATTATGAAAAATATCAGGGAACAGTAATTGAGAGTTCAAAGGAAGTTTTCCCAAAAATGCCTGTAATCTGCTATAAGTTGCTTTATGAATTCGGATGACATTTTTTTTTAAACTATCGCCTGAGACATATAATCAATAGAATATCACACTACGTAAACTTGCGTAAGTTTGAGTCTAAAAGCCTTTGCTATTGTGAATCCAAGTAATTAAATTCTCCATCAGTCAATCAGTCAATCAGTGAACCCATGTATGCGCATTAATTTATCCTTAAAAAAAAAAGATTTAATGTTCCAAAATGACTGTTTACTTCGCAGTAATTAAACTTGAAAGTAATTAATATACTGCTTATCAAAATTAATATGCTATGGTATTTAATCAAGGAAAAACGGACAACTGGTTATTTCCTCAAGACTTTTAAATATTTTACAAATTATGATTGTTGTTGTAAATATAAAGATGTCGTCCAGTTTACTGAGAAATCGGTAAGTTGCAAATCACGTCGTCTATTTGTTAACTTAAGACTGAAATCTTCATAAGTAATAATTCTAAAACAAAGGTATAATCTTATTAGGAAGTTGAAATTATAATTAGTTTTGATAGACGAGAGGAGAGTAAGTGGAAAGGATTCAGATAAATTTTCCAAGAATAATATACGGAGTGTTATAGGTAAAATAACTTTGAAAATAAAGCCGCATACGTTACAGTTATTGATAAGGACTGAAGGTTCATCGACTGATTTGATTTATTTTTACGTTAAATTAAAGGTATCTAAATGTAAAAAAAAAAAAAAAAGTATTTTTCACATTCGTTAAAAAAAGAACATTTATGGTTTACCAATATACATAGTTTTGGTAGGAAATTAGGATTGTTTCAGATAAGTATATGGGTACGTGTATGGTGGGGCCGCGCAAAAGAAATTTATAAATTCCATTTTATCCTTTTACCATTATGTGAACTATGATTCCCATTCAATATCTGTCGATTAACAAAGGAACGAGCCGAATGAATTCTTTCTAGTTTTTATACGAGCTCTCCAGCAAAAGATATGCGCCGTGGTATAAATAAAAGAAAGAAGAGTGATTTCAAGGGAAGAATTTTTCAATGTGTTTTATCGGAAGACTTTATGGACGATCTTTAGCATAAAGGCGCTAAGCGTAAGCCTTGTTTTGAAGTCTTACTTTACCACAAAGAAGAATACTCGTCATTTTCATATTTTTAATATTAATTTTTTCATATTCACGAAATCAGCCAAACTTTATTTATTCTTCTGCTATATAAATTGACTTTGCAGCAAGACAATCAAGAACTCTGATCCAAAATAAATATGTTTTGCCGGATTCTGCTGGATGATTTCAGGACATGATGCGAATGTAATCTGATTCTCTTCTTACTGTAGACATTTCAGAAATAATGTCCTTTCTCAGACGTCCCAGAACTAGTATCCTATTTCCAATTCAGGGTGAGGATCGGTCGGTAACTCTGAAAAAGTTGGGTTTCTCATGTAGATTTGGCAGAAAATCCCTTACTTTTATTTACATAACATCATTTCTTTAACTCGAGTAATATTCCCATATTCTTCTACGTCGCAAGAAAGGGGCCTTGATTAATTAACGGAATATTATTCTTGAACCTAATGAGATAAGGTTCGTGAATGCTTATTACAAGTTCCTATTAATATGTAAGATAATAAGGCGTGGATTTATGGCCCAAATTTATTATTTAAAATAATTAGATTTTCGTAAGAAAAATTAGTGTTGCCGATCATAGAAAAGTATTTCCTTTAAGATAGAATTTAAGACGTTAAATAATGAGGAACTTTGTTATGCGATAAGTCCTCGTAATTTAACTGGGGATCAGATATCAGAAGCAAAAACACACAGAAAAAAAGGCAGGTCTTAAATTTCTTACACTGATGAATTTGAACTATATATCACTATTTCAACAAGGGCACGAGGAGGGGAACTTTTCATTTTTTCGCATGATGTATGTAGAACCTTAAGGGAAGAACATTGATTTAGATAATTTGTTCACTCTGCTCAGAAGAAGTGAGGGTTTTGCATAGTCTTACCCTTTATGTGCTTGATAAGGAAGGCCTTTGTATTAATGGCAAATGAAACTTCTTAGAGGGAAATCCTAGAAGGAAGAGACAAATCTTTAATTATCAATTATATTTTTTTCTGAGAGATAAGAAAAATTAGTAAGGATAGTAAGAAATCCAATGAGGATACTGATATCGACATTATAAGAGAGTATTTGGATTGCAAAGTTTAATGAAGACCATTAGAAATGAAGAAGACGTAAAAAAAAAAAAAAAAAGTTTCCTCGGTAGAAACATTTAAGACTGACTAAATAAAAAAGGATCTGCTAGGGAAACGTTGCAGATTATAAACGTCATGTCAAGAAAGGTATTTAGTTATCCATGTGCATAATATAATATCTCTCTAACAGGTGTTGATGGAAACACTATTGAGGAGTTACCATGAGGGTGAATTGTTTAACCAAATAGTTGAATGGCATTCTGAATGCACTGAAGAAAAGATCTCATTATATTTAACACTGGAGATTAAAACACTGGAACTTATGTATGATGAAGACATATAAAGCAAAACTATACACAGAAAGGTGGGAGGAAGACTTATTAAATAAACAAAGGCAGTTAGGTGATAAAATACTTAATATGAAAAGAGTTATAAGATTATACAAGGCAAAATAATTTTAAAAAAATAAGTACAAAATTTTAGTTAGAGGTAAATGTAGAAAGGCCATGGAAGCTAAAATGAAGTGAGATTTAGGATTAAACTACTTACATGTAAAAGAAAAATTGAATGCTGACAAAAATGAAAGTACCACTAAACCTTATAAACAAAAAATCAGTAATATCAAAATACAAAGAGGAGAAATGTCTTATGCTGCACGGAAGTTTTCGAAATATCTCTAAGTGTCCAATAACAGAAGTCCATAGACCTTTTATGTTTCATTTTGGGCGAAATATTTCGTCTTAATATTTCTTTAGTATAAAATTAGATTTTTTTGCAGAAATGTCTCTTTACAAATATTAAATTTTCAAAGTTATTGTACAATATTGAAGGAAATTCTATATATATATATATATATATATATATATATATATATATATATATATATATATATATATAGATATCTGAATCACGAAAATCAGGAACGTGGTGAATATATTTATTTAGTTCACAATACTCCACCATATATATATATATATATATATATATATATATATATATTATATATATATATATATATATATATATAGATAGATATAGATATATATATATATATATATATATATATATATATATATATATATATATATATATATATATATATATAGATGATATAGATATATATATATATATATATATATATATATATATATATATATATATATATATATATATATATATATATATATATATATATATATATATATATATATATATATATATATATATATATATATATATATATATATATATATATATATATATATATATATATATATATATATATATATATATATATATATATTATATATATATATATATATATATATATATATATATATATATATATAGAGAGAGAGAGAGAGAGAGAGAGAGAGAGACCTTACCTTACACACCTTACAGCTCGTTCGGGTTTCCCCAGGTCCCTCGGTGTGAGGCACCTCTAATGTCTACCAGAGAATTGCAAATGCATCTTCCGGTATGTTTTGCATCTTCCAATCTTGGATGGTCTGGGATGCAGCTTAAATATTTGTCGAGCTTATTCTTAAACACATATACGCTCACTCCTGATATTTTCCTCAGATGAGCTGGCAACGCATTGAATAGCTGCTGCATTGTCGATGCTGGTGCGTGGTGGATTAATGTCCTGTGTGCTTTCCTTAGTTTTCCTGGTATAGTTTTGGGCACTATTAATCTACCTCTGCTGGCTCTTCCTGATATTTTCGCTCCATGATGCTTTTGGTAATTTCTTCTATCTGTTTCCATGCCTGTATTATCATGTAGAGTTCTCCTCTCCTTTCTAGACTATATAATTTTAAAAATTGTAGCCTTTTCCAGTAGTCAAGATCCTTAACTTCTTTTATTCTAGCTGTAAAGGACCTTTGTACACTCCATTTGTGCAATGTCCTTTTGTTAGTTAGGGTACCTATCATATTGAAATATTCAAGTGGACTACGTACGTACGTTTTATAAAGCATAATCATTTGTTCAGCTGTTCTTGTTTTGAAGTGCCGTAAAAACATTCCCATTTTTGCTTTGCATTTTGCCAAAATTATTGCTATTTGATCATTGCATAACATGTTCCTATTCGACATCACGTCTAGGTCTTTTACTGCTTCCTTATTTGTAATAGTTTCGTTATTAGGTCCCCTATATGCATATAGCAATCCTTCTTTACCTCCATAATTTATTGATTCAAATTTATCAGAGTTAAATACCATCCTATTTACCTCTGCCAGTCATATATTTTGTTTAGGTCTCTTTGTAGAATGCTCCTATCTTCATCACAAGTAATTTCGCTACTTATTCTTGTGTCGTCGGCAAAATTACTCACTACCGCGTCCTTAACATTACTGTCTATGTCTGTAATCATAATAACACATAGCAATGCAGCTAACACCATACCTTTTGGCACACCGGATATTACCTTAGCTTCATCGGATTTCTCATTGTTTGCAATCCCTATTTGTTTTCTGTTTTGTAAAAATTCTTTTATCCATTTTCCTACTGTGTCCACTATATTATGATTTATAATTTTCTTCGCTAATATATTAGGGTCTAACTTGTCAAAAGTTTTTGCGAACTCTTGGTGAACCACATCTGTTTCTTTTCCATTTATCATATTTTTATATATGTTATCACGGTGGACTAACAGTTGGGTTTGTGTATTTTTACCGGGTATAAAACCAAGTTTTCCTATATTAAACAAATTATTTTTCATTAAATGGTTCATAATATTTTTCTTCATTACCCATTCTTACACTTTCATAATATCTGATGTTAGTCTCTCAGGCCTATAATTATTCGCCTCTAGTCTTGATCCACTTTTGAAAGTAGGGGTAATATATGCTAATTTATGTTTATCATAAATCTTGCCTGTACCTACACTTTGCCTTAATAATATTGCGAGCAGGTTTGCAATAGAATGAACTACTTTATTTAACAAAATAGCAGGGACACCATCCGGTCCGGCTGGTGATCCACTTTTTATTTCTTTAATAGCCTGCACAATATCGGCTTCCTTTACGTCTATGTCTGATAAATATTCACTATTTTCATCTCTTTTTTTTCTGTGTTATTAGCTTCATTATATCAATTCTAGGGGTAAATTCTCTCTTATATCTTTCTGCTAATATGTTGCATATTTCCTTTTTTTCATTCGTTAATCTCCCTTCATTTTTTAGAGAGCCTATTTCTACACTGTAATTTCAATACAGTAATTTCGTTGTGGTAATTTCGTTGCAGCAATTTCATCGCATAGCAAATACATATTAGAGAATTTCAGTGTAAAGTAATTACATTGCAATGCATTACATCTCACGGTAATTTCATCACATAACTATATGTACCATAAGATTAAAAAGAGGGAATAAATAAATTTTTCATAAAAAAAGTGTTTATTTGAATACTAATACATATTAATACATGGTAATAAAAAACATTATTTAAAATAACAAAGATAAACTGAAATCACATACACACATTTATTTCTATTAAAAAGAAAAAAAATTACCTATTGCCATCAATATTCAAAAAGACAAATTATGGGCAATACCCCTAAGAGAGCCAAGCAATTCTCGATTTTCATAATCGTTAACGATGCGTTGGATTCTAACGGCATTATCCTTATATATTTTTTTACGGTGAGGAATGTCTGTACCAGCGACATACTGCGCCAACAAATTCGCTGAATGGACGATGCCAACCTTCACAACAATTGTTTCTTTTAGAGGCACCTTGCCTGGCAGCGTCAAAGCAATTCCATAAAACATGATCAAATCGAGGTGGTCGACATCCTGAACGACGGTTCGGGCGTCCAAGCCAGTTATCCTCCACGTAATCTAAAACAGGCTGTGCATTTTCAGGATAATCATTATTATCAATTAGGAATTCAAATGTGCCAACTACACCTACGATAGGCACGAATGCAATTGAAGTAATCATGCGCATTTTTAATGCAAAATCTGCCTCATACAACTGTTGTAGGCCATTCCTTTGAATAGACCGAAATATACATTGTGAAAAATGAAATAGACAACATTTTTGAATTGAATGGGGAAAAACTGATCTAAGAACATTAATTGCCACGCATTCAAAATCGGTCATTATTTGGCTAGGTGATAATGTTGGCTCTAAGGTTTTTAGTTCTAGTAAAAGCTTCCCGTAACTCTCTTCGGTTTGTTTAGCCATTAAAACATAAACAAGAGGCAAAACATCGCCATTCATTATGCCATGAATAGTGTACAGCTGTCTGAATAAAAGGGATCTTGTTTGGAAAGTACCATCTGTATACCATTTATCTGCACTGGCTAATACCTGTAAATTCTTTGAGTTTAAAATATAATAATTCGGTCTAGTCCATTATTGCTGTCAAAAAGAAGAAAGGGTTGATTTGCGTGTGTTACCGTGTACTCTGGTGGTATATTTAACTGGAATAAAGATGCAGGTTTCGCAGGGACTTGTGCTGTTACACTTCTAGCATTTCGAATATTCCTTTTTAAATGCTGAGGGGTTGGTAGCTGACCAGCAACAGCTTGTGATACTCCAATGAGTAGTTTCCTGCTTCGAAATGGTTTTTTCTTTTGCGTCATTATTAACTTTAGTAGCTTTAACACGTGCATCATTGCCTGCAAGATTGTGTTCTCCAACTCGTTTTGTAATAGATTCTTGATTTGTATGAACTCTAGCCCGGCACTTAGTTGTATAAATCTGACCACATTTCCAAATGGTATTTTCACCAGTTGTGTTCTCTCTCACAAATAGACTACCATTATCAATGAGCTTTTTCTTATTTCTTGAGCTTAAGACGTATTGAAGAGATATTTTGAGGGCTAAAACTAAAACTGAATAAAACTGTAACACTTTCTTATATAGGAAAAGTAGTAGACGTGGCTTGAGAAAAAAAGCAGGTTGTTTAGAAATGATAAACTATTGGCCTATTGAACTATTGCTCTGAAATTACCATGCGATGGCAAAAAGCAGGTTGTTTAGAACTATTGAACTATTGCTCTGGAATTACCGTGAGATGTAATGCATTGCAATGTAATTACTTTGCACTGAAATTCTCTAATATGTATCTGCTATGCGATGAAATTGCTGCAACGAAATTACCACAACGAAATTACTGCAATGAAATTACAGGACACCATTTTATTCATCTTTTTCGTGTATGAGTACAATAGTTTGGGGCTTTGCTTGATATTTCTAGTTTTTTTTTCTTTTAAGTCGCGTTTTTCATTTTCTTTTCATTGTATAATCTTTTGTTCTGCATTTTCTATCTAACTTTTTAGTTTCGTCACTTTCCAAGTATTCTTTTCTTATGCAAGAATTTTTTTCCACTTTCTGATTTTCTGGCACAAGATCCTTGTCTCTCTTGGTATGCATGACTGACTTTTATTTTTCCTCTTTAGTGTATACTTATCCAATATTTCCTCTAATATTTTATGTAATATATCTGTATTTACCTGTATATTATCACTTACGAATATTTTTTCCCAATCTTTGTTTAATTCTTCATTTATTTTTGACTATTTTATATTCTTACTATAGAAATTGTATTTTCCATATCCTTCCCACTTTTCATCTCTTGCTTATCTCTAGAGCTTTTACTTGTTTTGGAGCGGACTGTTAATTCTATGACATTATGGTCTGAAATACTCGTATTATACACTATTTTTTCTTTAACATAATTCACCTCTTTCACAAATACTTGGTCTAAAGTATTATCCTTTCTTGTTGGTAGGTGATTTATTTGTTGAATGTTGTGTTCTAGTAGCATATCTAATAGCTTTTCAAATTGCCTCTTATCTTCTCCACTACTAATACTCTCTTTTTTATGTATAAATATAACCACAATCTCCCATTCCTTCTTTCCAATCTACGAAAGGAAAGTAAAAGTCTCCGGATGGGACTATATTCCAGTCTTGTGATTTCTACATGTATCATACAATTTTTCTATTATTGAGTCTATCTCTTTAGTATTAGGGGGTTTGTATATTACAACGTTTACTAATATTTCTGATTCAAATTCTACCACTATTAATTCATATTCTGAGTTATATTTCTCATATATTTTTCCTTGATTTATGTCTCTCCCTTATATCGCAGTTCCCCTTGATTCCTATTTTTTTGTAATCCATTTATCTGATCATCATTACCAGTTTCTTGGGAATATCAGGTTTAACATACATTATAATACCTATTTTTTTTAGTTTGGGTTATTTCTTCTAGGAACTTTATTTTTCTTTTTGAGTCACTCGTAACTAAACCCTATGCATTCATCACTATGATGGTATGCATGTTATCCCCATCATTTAATATGGATAATAATAAGGATTTACCATGTCTCTTTCCTGTTCTGGTATGTTGATCTATTCTTTAATTCCAGAAATTCTGACATTAAAAATTCCAATGTTTCCAATATATTTGATCTTCCGTCTTCACATTTACTCATTTTGTGTATGAATCTGCATTTGTCTCCATATCTGCACCATCCCCTGGACTCGTATATAAAGTGCTTGTTCCTTGCACTATATCTCGATGCTGACATTTCATGACACGATGATGGCTTGTTTTTCCTTCACCTCATGTCTTTGTTCTTTTCTTTATTTGCTTTATTTCTATTTTTATTTTTATTATTTATCTGATTTTGATTCATGGCTACTGGGTGCATATATCTACATTTTTTGATGAACTTACATCTTTTTCCTTCTTTTGGAGGTATGCACATTTGCCACAAATCTCATAATTGTGACATACCTTGGGATGTTGGTAGTAATATCTTTCACCAAATCTGCAATTCCCTCTTTTCAAAAGGGTGCAGACTGTGTCTTTCATTTCTTTTCGTTTCTTTTTCTTGCTCTTTCCAATCGGTATGAAGATCTGGGTAAAGCCTCTTGGGGATTTTATTTTGTGTTATCATGTCGTAATTTATTTCTTCGTATGTATGCTGCTGCATTGCCTCATATGTAGTATCTATGAGTATCTCTGCATCCATACTCTTGTCCTGTTCTTTGTTTTCATTATTTTTTTCTATCACTTCAGAGAGGGAGAGAGAGCACCGTGCAATTTGTGGGTAATTAAGATGACAACCATTAATTTTGGAAATTGCAAAGCACATTGTTATTGAGACTTATTGCTAATTCAAAAGAAATGTTTACGTGTAAAGAATAGTCATAAATAATTCTTATACAAATGTTTATTTGTCAAATATTGATATTCATCATACTGATTATATATAATAATATATATATATATATATATATATATATATATATATATATATATATATATATAATATATATATATATATATATATATATATATATATCTATATATATTATATATATATATATATATATATATATATATATATATATCTATATATCGATATATATATATCTATATATATATATCTATATATGATATATATATATATATATATATATATATATATATATATATATATATATATATAGATAGATATATAGATATATATATATATATATATATATATATATTATATATATATATATATATAGATATATAATATATATATATATATATATATATATATATATATATATATATGATATATATATATATTATTATATATATATATATATATATCTATATATCTATCTATATATATATATATATATATATATATATATACAATACATAATATATATATATATATATATATATAATATATCATATATATATATATCTATATATATATACATACATATCCTATATCTTATATAATATATATATATATATATATATATATATATATATATTATATACATACATATATATATATGCTCTTTCCCATCGGTATGAAGGACTGGGTAAAGACTCTTGGGGATTTTATTTTGTGTTGTCATGTCGTAATTTATTTCTTCGTATGTATGCTGCTGCATTGCCTCATATGTAGTATCTATGAGTATCTCTGCATCCATACTCTTGTCCGTTGTTCTTTGTTTTCATTATTTTTTTCTATCACTTCAGAGAGGGAGAGACCCACCGTGCAATTTGTGGGTAATTAAGATGACAACCAATAAGGAAATTTTGGAAATTGCAAAGCACATTGATACCGAGACTTATTGCTAATCCCACAGAAAATGTTTACGTGTAAAGAATAATCATAAACAATTTTTGTCACAAATGTCAAATGTTTATTTTGTCAAATAATTATTATTCATCATACTGATTATATGTATATATATATATATATATATATATATATATATATATATATATATATATATATATATATATAGTCTGCATACGTAAACACCTCTGTGGGATTAACAATGAAGGTCAGTGATAATCTGCTTTGGATTTTCCAAGGTTATTGGTAGTTATCTTAATCACCTAGAAATTGTAGGGTGTTCGTTATGTTGTAAAGACTGGAATCCCAATGCATTCCTCAATTGCAGACGAATCCACAGATTCCACGTTTAGTTATCACCTCGCTCTATACCTTTAATGATTTTTGTTTTTAAGTCATTTTAATGAACAGATTTAAATAGCAGAAGTCGTTATTCACAATTTATCTGCTGTCACTATGTAAACTGAAGCAAGAAAGTTTGTCCAGTTGCTTTTCTTCGTGAAGATTTGTAGTCAGCAAAAGATAAATATAACTGAAATAAAAAAAAAAAAGGAAACAAAAATGAGTCACTATGTTTTCACTTTTCTGTTGATATGTATAGTAGAAAAACAGACACAAAAGATTTTTTTTTTTTGTTTTTTTTATTTTTTTTCTATTTAGTTTGTTAGAGTAAGTATAGAAAAACATAAAATCGTTTTGTGTAAAACAGATGCTTTCGATAAGCAAATGAATACACGTGGCAACTTTACATATACAACGTAGTTGCACATAATTATGTAAGATTTATTCACAATTAGTAAGGGCAGCACCCGCTGAAATGAAACTCTTTGTCTTAACTGTTAACTCTATGTCTCCTTAATAGGGATATTAGACTAAATGTTATGGGATACCATGCAAATAAAATACGTAAAAGATATGGCGAATAAAACTTTATAGAAATCGTCATAAAAATATAACTTATTATCTTTTTATGAACTATATTATTTTTATGAGTAAGGTAATTTTATTTGAACGTATGCATAAATACAAAAAAAAAAAAAAATAAACCGTTACTACCTACTGAAAATAAACAAGATAATAAAACAGTTCCACTATTTTCCTAATTCTGGGAGGTCAAACCCTCCGTCAGAAAACGTTCACAAAGTGGACATTCCCCTTCATAGCGCGGAATGACTTACTATGAGATTCAGGGTCTCTGTAACAGTTTTTTTGGAATTTGCTCCTTGTCAAAGCATCGGATGTAGCTGAAAGTTGACATGTGTATATTTTACAACACACACAAATTTTGTCAGCATTATCAATAACCTAAACCCGATAGTTTTGATTTTTATAGAGTAAAAATGAACTAGCCGACGCCATGGCCAATGATTACGAGCCAAGAGTCGAAAAACATTCATTACGTAAGCAAGGTAAACAAACTCCTTTTGACTAAATGTTGCCCCGCCCATCCACCAGACAGAAAGGCCATCGGCTCTGAAACCCAAAGACTTTATGAATGGGGAACGATACATAGATGTGGGTGGGGTATCAGTGCTAGCCTAGTAAAATACTACTGTAGCAGTAGTGCCGTAACAGTATAGCAGTAATATACATGAATTAAACGTTTAGACCAACTGCTGGGATCCTTGAGGATCATATAGCACTTTTTACAACTACTCGAGAAATTAGTTTTTTTTATAGCCAGAAGTTAAATTTTCTAATCTAACAATGCCCATGGTAGCCTTCAGTGTTATCCTGAATTATAACGAGGCGAAAAGTGGGTGGGAGCCTCATGAAAGTCCACCATTCTGACGATAATTATTGGTGAAGGTTTAAAGCCAATATACGGTACCGGCTATTTTTTTTCAGTAAATAGGTAGATAGCCAATAAATAAAAATTGCTTGACATTGGATATAGCAGTTATCAAATCAAGCTTGTCTACTATGTTTTTGGTAATTACCAACTATTCCCTACTTCTTGTCAATCTGATTGTGACTATAAAGTAGACTGTAATTTCTTTGGAAACTTATTTTGGGAGTTAGACTAATAATCGAAGTGTTTTTTGTATTTACTAACATATTTTGTTGGTTTGTTCATTATGACAATTATCAGTGGGGAGGTTCCAGAGTTCATAAAGGTGTACTGCTTTGCTTATATTTAAATTTAAATTGTATGTCATTGTTGCCAGAGGTTTTAGCCTTCGTTACGTATAGCCAATCATCCATCGAGAAAGATGGAAGAAATGATGTCATAAGTTACGTAACGAGTGCGTTCGAAACATTTCTCTCGAAGTAAGTTGGCCCGTCTTCAAAAAAGGTAACTTTTACATTATAAGTACCCATTTATTCAACCTACGTAGTGCAGAATACACTCAAAATTTATGTGTTGATATAATGTATTTCTGAATAAGCGTTATATTTATGAAATGCATAGATAAAAAGTTATTGCGAAAAAACGTGTTACAGAGGCCCCTGAATCTCATAGTAAATGTCATGAAACTGAACTAGGGAGAACACAGGATCAGGGATATTACGAGTGTCTTAATTCCAAATTGGACACAACAGCGAGTGATTTTAAACAACCCCCTAATGTGTGAAGAATAATTGTAAGCACAATCGTTATTTTTAAAGTAGATATATTATCAAGCCATTAAAAAGGGTCGTAACGGACTTTCATCGCGTTTATTTTAGTGGGTTAGGTAATTTAATAATGCATTGAACGGTATGCCAAGATGCAATGGCTCAGCGAGACGGTAATTATAGGGAAAAAAAACAATTAGTCTAGCTTCCATAGCCATTCCTAAGGACCACACACGCAGGGAGATCAGATTAACAGTTCAAATCGGCCAGTCCAAAGTGATCAGTCCGAATTTCTGAGTGTATGCAGAACCAGTCAGATTAAATTGAGAGTCGGGTGGATTGTTGGCTTTTCATCAAAATAGCTGCAGATTGTTTGCTCACAAAGTCAAAGTGACGAATTTGCTGGAAGTGGACCACCGGTAACCTAGCCCTTCTGTTTATGACGATAACGACTTAAATATGAATTTGCACTGTAGGTTAAAGGCCCAACCCTATTATCTCTAGAAGACATCACTTCAAAGTATGCTATGCCTAATTGTAGATTTACGAGGATGCTGTTTTTGACAAACAATATCAATAAACCATATAATTTTTAGAATAATTTTCGGGAAAAAGATTGGATCCTCCTTTTCCCCGAAAATCCATTCACAACGTTCAGGATTAGCGAGGAGAAGAAGTCGGCAACCGAGTTCGTGGTTCTATTTATCTGTAAATATGTCTGAGAAGTTTTCTTTCATTCAGTTTTATTGTATACGCAGTGGTGGGAGTCTTAAAAAGGACCCACTTTTTGATGCTTAACATGAAAATTTGAACGAATTGACCAATGTAGAAGCTTTGAGTAGGAAAACGAATGACAGCGAGGCATACAGAGAGGAATTCTTCTCGAGGTCTCACATTTGAGAAGTAAAGTGTAAGATTCCGTTTCGTCAGTTTCTCCAGCCATGAGTCGGTTTTAATAGAAAGAGTCTGTGTAATGGCTTGATTTAATCTCTGTAATTTTGTATCCGAGGCTTAACCATGGTGTATATTCAGCCAAAGTTTGATGAACCAGAAGCAAGAGGCCAAG
>NC_061107.1:40940585-40943085 GCF_015104395.2 Macrobrachium nipponense | reverse complement strand
CATTTCACTAAATTACCGCATGATGAAATATTCTAAAATGATTCCCAGAATTTTAAAGCTTTTCAACATAAATGTCGTCTTTAGTAATATTAATGCTAAGAGTTTAGGAATAAAAACATTCTCCTAAAGATGCTTCTGGCTGCATGTTTAAAATTCCTTGTAAAAAGTGTGATAAGATATATCACGGACAAACTGGTAAATCTCTTGTACAAGGAATCAAACGGCACCAATATTCAGTGAGACCTGGTCAAATATCGAAAGCATTATTCGTACATATAAAGAGAAGTAGATCATCCTATCAACTGGAGTTAGGCAAGATCCTTAATACCGTGTAGCGACATAGTTAGAAGAAATATCATTGAATCTAGTTTCATCAAATCAAATAATGGAAGTGTTCTAAATTTGTTTCTTAGTTTGTTTAAATTCAATGCATTCATAATTTAAAAAGATGTAGATAAATGTCAGCAACAAAATTAATATATTCAGTTGTATGTTTTTAGACTTTGTATAGCTAAGCTTCCTTTTCTTTTATAGTTAAGTTTGTGACCGAGTGATCACCGATTATCCTGGATTATCTCTTTGATTTTTACCATTTTGACAATAAATCATCTGGTTTTCTTGAATTTTTTGTTCACTTTGTAATTTTCTTTTCGAATGTATCTCATGTGTGCCTCCACATTGCTTCATTAAAGGACGAAAACGTCCTTTATAATGAACACTTGATATATGCTTTATGCATGAGTACATTATATTCATCATGAAATGAGGATTCTTTTTCACCAATGCTGTCTCTCTCTCTCTCTCTCTCTCTCTCTCTCTCTCTCTCTCTCTCTCTCTCTCTGCCTAGTATATTTTCTTAGATCATGAAGTCACGTGCACCTACTGTGATTTGTTAAAGAATATATATATGTATGTATATATAATATATATATATATATATATATATATATATATATATATATATATATATATATATATATATATGATATTCAGCCATCTATCTGAACAGGAAATGGCACTAGAAATAGGTTAAGTGAATATATGGGTGTTCAACGAACAGCTGATGATGTTATTTTGTGTACGGAATGGTAAAGATGTGGGATTTTTCCTTATAAGAGTTTATCCGCTGCTCAACAATTAAGGTACGAATGTAACAAAGCCACTGACCAAGGTATCATTTTTTTCCCTCGCTCTCTTAACACCTTTGTTTCCTCTAACGGTATTTCAAAAGAAAAGAAAAGAAAAATTCACTTTAGTCTTTCATACGAAGACAAAAGTTGTCAAATGGTTCAACGGATGAATGACAGTTCCTAACAAGGTGGCATTATTGGTTGAAGGGTGAAAGAAAGACACTGAAATGCTTAATATCCAAATGGCCGTTTGTTTCGATGCATAGACGATATGATGCTGTAGAAGAATATCCCAATGACTGTTCTCTTGCTAGCCTTGTCTACTTTTCCACACTTACTGTTACCTATGCCAAAACATCAACATACTTTTGAAAATTAAAGCTAAGATTATGACTGAATGTGAGAAAAGTAAGGTCCTTCTACCACATTTACTGTAGCACTCCGTTTTATCTGACGATAGATTTACACATACTTAGAAATTAAAGCTATAATTTCAGACAAAATGATAAAATTTGATTCACTTGAGCTGAGATGTCATAGACCATGTACCATGTTTTACTTTTACTATGATGATAATTAAATGTTGTTGTTATTAAAGGTATCAGCGTGAATAGGGGATCAAATTCATCTGTAACTGAAAATACCTGATATGATATAGTTGGAATATCGTTTGTGGTTTTCAGATAATTGCAATGATTTCTGATGTGTAGAAATTTGAGATTGAGAGAGAGAGAGAGAGAGAGAGAGAGAGGAGAGAGAGAGAGAGAGAGAGAGAGAGAGATGTCAGCTCAGGAGAAAACAAATGGTTGATAACTTAGCAGATACGATAGATAATTTAATCAACGTATGTCTTAAAAAGGAGTTCCTCTTTTTTTCATAATTTTATTTAAGCTCGACGTTTCCAATCTAACTTCGCGAAGCAGAAATCGACTTTCTTCTTCCTTCTTCTTTTACTTAATTCCTGCCTATGATGGAAAAAAAAAATTCCACCAGAAACCAGAGGTTTGTCTTGTTTCGAAAAAGATAAAAAAAAATGCCAAAACACTGAAATTTTTCTGGATATCAAACGAATGTTCCGGCAATCATGTAACTTGGTGCAGACTTTTTGTTTAATTATTTCATTATTTTGCTCTCATATTTGTTAGTGAAGTTTTACGAGTGAAGCATCCTCGTGTATCAGACGAATCATTAATGATCCTGACTTCTTTCCAGAAAATTACCTTATATATATATATATATATATATATATATATATATATATATATATATATATATATATATATATATATATATATATATATATATATATATATATATATATATATATATACACATGTGTGTGTGGGTGTATGTATGCATAAAGCGAGTGA
>NC_061107.1:40908085-40935585 GCF_015104395.2 Macrobrachium nipponense | reverse complement strand
TTGAAAAAGGATAAACAGAACTAGATAGCCCTTGACCCCATCTGCTTATTTGACAAAAATGATTATGACACCGGGCTGTTTTCAAGATCACAACGTGACAGGAATGGGAAAGTATCTCTGAAAAATTTGCCAAAATGCATTTCTTGATATTGCAAGTTTCAGGAAAGACATTCAGTGTTATTTCACATTTTTACAAATATTAAATCATAAGTTACATAGAGGTCTTTATACATTTTTGTCAGAATGCCACATTATGTTGCCTATAGTATTTTTCATTTTCATTGTTTATATAGAATAAAAATCATCGGAGGTGGTACTCATTTGTGCCATTAATTCTCTGATAAGAACAACAGCGACAGACATGGAATGCTTGTTAAGAAATCTTTGAAACTGTAAAAAAAAAACATATAGACCACCATAGATTACTAAGGCTATTTCTGACTGATTTTTACTGATGATTTTTCACTATAGTCGTATAAGAAATTCTGCTCTGACAAAATTCATTAATAAGTTTATTTGTGAAACCTCAACCGGTATAATATCTACGTCTAATTTCAGAATTATAAATGAGAGCATCGGAACAGTATCTGCAATGGTTATCATTATTATTATTATTATTATTATTATTATTATTATTATTATTATTATTATTATTATTATTATTATTCATGAGTAGTATTACATGACAGTTATGTATTTTGTTGCTCGGTAATGAAGCTATCGAAACTTGTCAATTGTTGTAGTTTTCCAAACTACTCTTAACGGCAGAGGACGCAAGATGGTCCGTTTAAAAATCTGCTTTTCGTCTAAACACTGACTGCTGATCTTTAGGTTTGTTAGTTATGAAATGTTTATGTAAATAAGTATATTTATTCATTTCTAGTCGTGAAATATCTTTTATCTTATTCAGTATGTTATGTGGTTTTTGTTTTTGGCAAAAGGTACATATCTATTTATTTTATCAATTAAACAGTTCATGAACTCGCAGGGACATTATATGGAAATGAAAAAGAAACGTTGAACAAGTAAGCACAAATACTCTCGTTGTTATTACAGTTTATATATAGGATTACCGCTTATAACGAATAGATCTCCCCTACACTTATTAGTGCATACCTGCACGTTATTGAGAAGTAATTTGTGGTTTAGAATTACAAAGTGATATTCATTTTCTGCGAAAAGGTTGCAGATATTTACAGCGCCATTGCGAATATGAAGTAAAGATATTTCTTGAGAATTATAAATTGTTTCCATGGATAGACTTTGTAACAAGTGGGGGTTCCAGGCCACTGTCACTTCTGGAATTGTTTCTCTCTGTCTCTGTCTCTCTCTCTCTCTCTCTCTCTCTCTCTCTCTCTCTCTCTCTCTATGTACCTTTTAGGCTCCCACAGAAGAAGACATAATCAGTCTGAAAGTCTGTATTTATTTATCAAGATGGCATTTATTTGGATGCTTGCTATCAGATTGTTTAATTACATATATACGCCTTTAACAAACGAGATATCCATAGAAGACTTTGGTTACCTACTTAATGCACTGAAAAATTATATGATCAAGACAATTTCTAAATATCCGTATTTAAAACTTTGCGATAAACATTTTTATCCCAACAGACTGAGTTTATGAGTTTATGAGTTTATTTAACAAACTTTAATCGAAATTAGATAAAGATGATTGCATAGTAATTTGGCTAACTATACTCCTGTTGTTCTCAATGGCTGGAAGTACATATTCATCATTTATATTACCATATAAGTTTTCGGAATCTATTGGTGCTACTTCCTTGCTGAATAGGCCAAGGTTTAAACCGATGAAATAAATTCATTAGGATTTCCATCCCTTGGACTAAACTTGAATTTCCTGTACCAAAGCAATAATTTTTATCAAGTTTGGATGAAATGTTATTCGTTAGTTCTAAAGAAAATCTAAAAAGGTTTCTGGTTTTTCCAGTCATACATGCATGTGTACTTTCATTCGTATATAAATATATGGGAATTTAGGAAGTCCATAAAATGTACAAAAGTTAAAAAATAAAACTATAATGTCATCATATGCTGCATAATAGAATTGAAAAAAAGAGCTCAGATTGCAAACAGTTCATTTCAAATGAAAATAACAATATTCATCAACAGAATTGGACGAAGTTCAATAATTCAGTGTCAAACAACATAACGTATGAGTAGAATTAATTACCTCAGAAAGCGGAGGTGATATGAAAAGCAGTTATAACACTCAAACTGACTCTAATAAATGTTTGCAATCATGGCTGTTTCATTATGGCATTCAATAAATGTAAACTTCTGTACCTCATCGTAAAAGTGATTCACAATTAGAACTGATCGCAGTGTTGTTTCGCATCCCGGGAAATATGGGATAGAAATGGACTCTGATAGCCAAGCAATCTCGGTTTGCTAAAATCACGTTTTCTCAACATCATAATTATCGCACAAATAAGTGCATGGTTTTGGAGTTTCGTGTTCCATAGATGAAATCCTTATTAGTTCTATGATAATGAAAGTCTATTTTGATGTTCTCCTAGCCTATTCCTAAGATGGATTTTTGTTCTGTGTCACCTAAAATGTAAAGAAAAAAAAGATAAGAAACACATCACAGAAAGGAAGTTTGAGGATCTACAAAAGATTATCCTCAACAGATCAGAAACAGATACAAAACAATTAAAAGATTATACAACGAAGATGACTGACCAACACAAATTTTTATAAAAACACAACTCAATAATTCTCGTTTTGGCAAACAATAATTTTTGAATTTTTGTAATGTGAACATTTTAAAGAAAAATAAATTAAAACCAGGAAATAAGGTAAAAGCAATTAAAGTTATAACAATTTCCAAAGTGATTGCCAAGTTCACTTCAGTATGTTAATTAGTAAATATAAGTGAAAAAAAGGTTTAATGTAAATTAATGCAAGTTAGAATTAATTTAAAAATTATGCAAGTTCATCGAATATTTTAAAAAAAAGTTAGAATAAAAGCTTTATTTTAGGCTTAGAATGATGCAAGTTTTCTGTTCATTTGTATCCAAAACAACGCCTTAAGCTGTTAATCCCTAGACTAACCAGTACCCATACCTCAAGGTCATACCTTCCCCACACGATGAAATAAATAGGCTGTAAGGTCAGATTGTAGTTCTGTAGTCGCTTGATAATGCCATAAGGCGAAACAGCTGTCGCGAAAAAATTCAATAAATGGAAGTAGGAAGTCTGCGTATTTTTCACCAGAAATTGACGAACGAGAATCGAAAAAAACTTCGTCGGTATGAAGATACCTGCAAGAAACTTATTGATGCCACTAAAGCAATGGCTTTTAACTGAAAAACCAAAATTGTATTAGAGAAAAACTATGCCCTAAAAGTAATATATATATATATTATATATATATATATATATATATATATATAATATATATATTATATATATATATATATATATATATATATATATTATTTGAAATCATTGTATTTTATGTGGTGGTGGTGGGATATAGCATGGAATCTAATGGCATTATTATTTTTGTTACTTAAGGCTAAAACAGTACGATGGCTGACACCCCTATGGGAGTCGATGTGCTTGGTTCAATCCGCCAATCCCAAAATTACATTTAGGGCAATTATATAAACTTGTAATCTGTACAAGCACGCATCGGCAACGCATCCACTCCGAAAAGGGTCGTCTTTTAAAGGGCGCAACAGGCTCCGAGTGGTATGAGAGTTAAAGTAAATCTGAAATCACATATAGATACCGATAGGTCAAGAGTGACAATAATTTAGGTTTGATTAAGACAAAATTATTTGTGAAGGGTAGAGAAGCATACATTATCTTTTTGGGTATGGTACAAACTGCAGTTTTTTTGGCTTGAAAAATATTGCCTAAACATTCTTAAATGATTTTACTGAACAAGTTCAGGGATAACAGTTATTCTTGAAATACATCTAACTGTTATCTCTTGAACTTGTTTATTAAAATCATTAAAAAATTTTTAGACAATACAGTTATTCTTAAACTAAGTCTCCCTTTAGGAGATTAGTGCCGTCAGTGGACCTCATGCGGTACACTGTAGGCATTACTTAAGGTTCTTTGCAGCGTGCCTTCGGCCCCTAGCTGCAACTACTTTCGTTCCTTTTAGTCTACCGCCTTTCATATTCTCTTTCTTCATCTTAGTTTCCACCCCCTCCTGACAATTGATTCATGGTGCAACTGCTTTGAGGTTTTCCTCCTGTTACACCTTTCAAACCTTTTTACAGTCAATTTTCATTTCAGCGCTGAGTAACCTCATAGATATCAGTGCTTGGCGTTTGGCTTAGATTCTATATTCACCTCACTAAAATATGCCTCTTAAAATCCTAACTTCCATGTGAAAGTTATTCCGTTTAATGCAAAGCGAAAAGGCTCTCTGAATTTATATATTCTATATCATATATATATATCTATATAATATATATATATATATATATATATATATATATATATGATATATTCAATATATATCTATATATATATGTATATATATATATATATATATATGTATATATATAACATATATATATATATATATATCATATATATATATATATATATATATGATATATAATATTATATATATATATATAATATAAATATTATATAATATTATTACATATTATATATACTTATAATAATAATTATTATCTATAGTATATATATATCTTATTTATATATAATATAATATTATAAAATACAAAATTATATAATATATATGTGTGTGTGTGTGTGTGTGTAGCTAGGTTTTGAGAATAATATATTTGCCAATATGTTTGCCTGCTGACCTATTGGAATGTGGAGAAGCAACGACCCGAGAGAAGCTGATCAATGGCTTTTTGTGGATAGCGGGAGATAAAACTGCATAGAAAGACAAGTCAATGTACGACAGTTATGAACTCTTCTCAAAGTGCCTTTGGGAAAACTGGTTGCAGCCAGTAATTGTGAGGCACTAACGAAGTGTGCGTTCGTATGTGCGTGTGCGCCTCTTCTATTGATAATGTATGATATGCAAGTCTATGCGGGATTTTGCATAGAGGCGTCTTTGAGAGAAAGAAAGGATGCCGTGGTGCTCACCGGGAGTCTCTTTATAATATAGTGCTTTAAATAGTCCGGCTGATTGGGTGAGTTTTTGAACCTGTTTTAGCCAAAGAGTGGCTTGTTATACTATTTGACATTTTTATAAGGATATCCAATCTTTAATCTCTGATATTTAACTTGTGTGTGTACTTATGGGTGATTCTTGTGTCTTTGAAACAGACGGTTCTGGCAAAGGACCATGATGGGGACCGAGAGGGAGTCCCGCGGGGGGAGGGGAAAATAGACTTTGGTGACTAAATACTGTTTAGACATTTTTGTCGGGGTTTTAATTGAATTGATTCATTATTTATTCATTGTTAATAAATGTATCTTTTATAATGCAACTCCCTCATTTTGACTACCTGTTAGAGTGGAGAGAGAGAGAGAGAGAGAGAGAGAGAGAGAGAGAGAGAGAAAAGAGAAGGTCACGAGCCGCTAGTTACTTGGAATAGAGAGAGGTTTGTTTTTTTGTTTTGCCTGACGCTTGAGTTACACGTTTACCTAATGAATAATGAGGAAATATCCTCATTACGGGTTTGGTGGCAGCTTGTGAAAAAGTTGGTATAAAGTTTTTTTTTTTTTATGACTGGGAACGCTTAGCAATAGTTTTCGAACGACAAGCCTTTGAGGGATCGTGGAAAATTGTTAAATTGTTAGTTTTCAGTTACTAAGTGAAAAAAAATGAGAAATATCTATCCGTTAACTGTGGCAAAGGGGAGGGGAAGGATTTTTATAGGGTCAGCATTTTGCCCAAGCGAGACGCTTCAAGGAGCGGGGAACGATCAGTTACTACTGAGATGTTTGTGAAGTGTGATTCCCGAGATAATCGTGCATGTGTCACTGTTGTGTCTTACGCGAATTCCGAGTTCTTTTTGTTCCCATTATGGAGTGGTGAGTGTTAAAAATACAGTTTATCAAGGGGAGTTTTTTTTTTTTTTTTTTTAAATATTCAGGGTTATGGGGATGGTTTAAGAGAGGTCAAAACAAATTTTTTTGTTTCTTTCCCCATAGTAGCAAAGTGATGTGTTTTCTTATTTGCATGTGTTTATAATAGACGCATTCGTCTTTGTTTAACACATAAGGTTGTATAAAGATGTGTTTATGTATGTGAACTGTGCTTGGATAGCATATTTCGCTTGGAGCAAAGCAGCCACACAATTTTTACGGGCTCAGCACATTTCTGCTAACCAGCGCAGAGAGGCGCGTTGCATGGGGAGGGCACTAGTGTATACCTTGGGGGGGGGGGGGTTCTCAGACCACTGTTCAAGAGGAGATGGGTGCTGGCATGCCTAGGGGATATCGCTTGACGAGGGATGTCACGCTCAGTGGGGGAGAAACTTTTTTTTTCTCAGTGTGGGTGAACTCCTCCTTTCTTTTTCTTTTTTTGGTGGGCTGTTGGAAGCGAGTCTGGCCTTGACAATGAATGCCAAGACATCAGCTGATTGATTAGTTGATGAAGGGAAACCGCCGTTAGAGTCTTTTTTTTAAGAAAAGAGATTTTTTCTCTCTGATGATGAGAAAAGGAAATAGAAAGAGATTTCTTTCTAGTGAATGAAGAGAAAAGAGAATTGAAATGCATTGTATGGGTTTATGCTTTCCTTATGCCTTGGAAGACACAAAATGGTGAGACACAGATTGTTATTATTATTTTTTTTATTGTGTGGAGGGATTACTTTGAGAATGGTGCAAGTAGAGATGTATGGTATGGTGATGCCTGATGCCGTGAATGGTGTTGTATCTGTGTTGTGTGCAATGGTGGTATATCATGGTGTTGCATCTGAAGAAATTGTGTGTCATAAGGTTCAACATTACTGGTGTATGATATTTGAATTTCACCCTTACTTGAGATCTTTGCAAGAGAATTATTGCTATGGAGAATTATTATTATTATTAATATTATCATACTTGAGATGTGTCATGGGAGGGTTTCTTAAGTATAATTATCATTACGGGAGACTTGTTTTACGAGATTTATTCGAGATATTTCATGGGAGATTATTTTATAATTATTACAGATAATTATTCATGGAGAATTATTACGATGAATTAATGGGAGAAGTCTTGTCATAATTATTTGTTGAGTTTTGTAACTTTGGAGAATATTTCGGTCATTCATGAATGACGAGTTTTGCTGAATCTTGATGAATCTGACTGAATCTTGGTGAATTGTGTTGAGTCTTGCTGAACTTTGCGGAGTTTGTGCTGAATACTTGGGAGAATGGATAAGCATTAACATTGTTGATATGTTTGTTTTTGTTACTGATACTAGTGATTTTCATTATAGCAATTTTGGTGATTTTGCTGATGATGATACTTCTGATACTGATTTTTTTTATACTAATACGTGGGTGTTGTATGCTATCAAGGGTGGTGAGATCTTTTGAATTTGGGAGGAACTAACGACACATTATTTTAGTTTTTTTCTTTTTTCTTTTTTTTTGTGAGTTCAGCAGATAATTGCTTGACATCTAGTGAGTCACGGGAGATAGTTAGCAATGCGTTGATTTTTCTTTTCTCCTGGAAGTTAGCCATCGCTGACACAAGTTTTTTTTTTATCATGGGTGAATTTGAATTTGTTTTTTCTCCAGTTGGTGTGAATATTTTTCTAATATGCAGTTCGTGACTTTGAGTCATTATCGGGAACGTTTTGTGTTTCAGCTATTTGATGCTGTAGTGAGATTTACGGGAGAATTCTTGCACGTTTGAATGCATACGTAATGGCACTAAATTTTTTTTTCTCTCAGGATATTTGTGTTCCAGGAATTGTGAGTTTTCTTGCACAATACATTGGTTTGTATTTATGACAACTTTGTGAGAGATAGGAAACTTGGCTAAGTTTCTAGTGGCCTATGTCGTAGTGCATATGGAGAAGTCTTTGCTAAGACACTGTGAATTTGGAGTTCTGTTACAATGAGTCGTGGCACATTGGTGATTTTTCTAGAATTTTCTAGCAGTTTTATTTGCCGAGTTTTTGCCTTTTTTAGCAGTTATGCTCAAATGGAGAGTTTGTTTTATAGTTTTTGACTATAACATGGAGTTATTGCTCTGGAGAGTTGAGATATATTTTATTTTGGAGTTATAATTTGAGATTTGATATATTGGAGATATATTTTTGGCTATTTTGATATTTGCCAATGGTGATGAGAGCTATGTTTAGTTCAATTATTTTGCAGCCCATCTTTGTTGCAAATGGAGACACATTTTTGGGGAGATTATGTTTTCTCGAGCCAAGAGAAGATTTCTGTGGTTCTTTCTCTCTTTGGTTTCGTGACTATTTAGAGGCGAGTGGCATTGTAGTTCCTGGAGATGAGTGCATTTTTTATGTTCACAAGTTGTATTATTCTTGGAGGCATATAATTGGGCAGTGTCTGTTGAGAGAATACATCTTTGAGACAGTCTTTGAACATTAGTCATATCCTGGAGTTAATTTTGTGAAATGCGCTTACTTTGTGCCAGTACAGACAATTTTTTCTGTAGAATCAGGAGTTTCCAAACTTGTGTGTCTGACTGGACATTTTTTATGCTGCTGTTTGAACTCCCGTCCGCAGGAGGATTTTTCTGCTGACAAGCGATGTGAGACCCGTGTGCTGATCCTTTTCCTTTAGTGATGGTGATTGATCAGGAAATTTTTTGTAAATATCTAGAAAATGTTGACAATAGCATTTCACGAAAGCGCATGTGTGAGATTTTTTTTGCTTTCTGGCAAATTCCGTAGCTTTACATGGGACATTTCCTTGGGAAAAAAATGCGGGGAGTTATGCATATTATACATGTACTATGTATCTTTTGTGATTGGGAAATCTACTTGTGGTTATCTTTATTTTTATTTTTTTTCCTTTTACCTATGAGAGATGTAATTGGGGATTGAGGTTAAATAGCATTTCTTTTGGACGGGCGATAATTTTTACGGGAGTTGTTATTTATGTAAATGGGAGTTTGACATTAAGTCTCATTGTGATTAATTATAGAGCAGTAAAGGGGTTTTTGCTGTCAAACATTGGAGAGTTTTTACTGATTTTGTGGGTTGTTTAGATATCAGAGCTTGAGAGAACATTTTTGGTGTCTGGGTGGTAAGTGATTTTTTTTTTCTTGGGCACATTACAATTTTTTTTCTTTTTTTACTTATGATAACATTTCGAGTTTGAAATGTGAGTGCAGAAGTCCGTGAGGTTGCTGTGATTTCTGAGTTGTATGTGTGCTGATGTGTGAGTTTGGAGAATTGAGTTGGAGAACTTGATCTTTTTTTTTCCCTTTGAGAATTGTGATAATGAGTTAAGATTTAGTGGTCATATTAAAGGGAGTTAATTGGGAGACGTTCAGTTAGTATTTCTGACTTTTTGAGATGATTCTTTGATAGAAGCAGTATGTCTGGGGTTATTCTTTTTCGATTGACCAGTGACTTGACTGGACATTCTAACACACCAAAAAATCATTTCATTTCCCAATGCTAGCAAGATGTCCACCAGCCGTGCAGAGAGGTTGCTGTCGTTTTGTCCACGGTGATTACAAGAGTTTTCCACGATGGTGATCACGAGAGTCTACAGAATTCAACAGCGTGTCTTTTGGGTATCTGCAGAAGCCGTGAGAAGTCTTCTACAATGAGGGAGGCATTCCATCTTCCTACAGTCTGCTACAGTTTGTAGACAAGCAAAGAGGGATATTCCAGAATCCGAAGAGAGAAAATTCTAGTGTCATTTGGAGATAAAAGCGTAACAGACTTTATTTTATAATGCCAGAGACGTGCAGTTATTACTTATATTTTATTTTGAGCCGGCCAATGTATTTCATATTACATAAGCTATTTTGTTTGACAATTTTTCTAGGCGGGAGCTAGCATTTCGAGGTGGCCGAGTCTATGTAGGCCTAGGGTTTTGTTTTGATTTAATAATATATTGCCAATATGTTCGCTGTGACCTATTGGAATGTGGAGAAGCAACGACCCGAGAGAAGCTGATCAATGGCTTTATGTGGATGGCGTGAGATAAAACTGCATAGAAAGACAAGTCAATGTACGACAGTTTATGAACTCTTCTCAAAGTGCCTTTGGGAAAACTGGTTGCAGCCAGTAATTGTGAGGCGCGAATGAAGTGTGCGTTCGTATGTGCGTGTGTCCTCTTCTATTGATAATGTATGATACGTAAGTCTATGCGGGATTTTGCATAGAGGCGTCTTTGAGAGAAAGACAGGATACCGTGGTGCTCAGTGGGAGTCTCTTTGTAATATAGTGCTTTTAAATAGTCCTGGCTCTTGGGTGAGTTTTTGAACGGTTTTAGCCAAAGAGTGGCTTGTATCTATTTGACATTTTTATAAGGATATCCAATCTTCAATCTCTGATTGTTAAACTTGTGTGTGTACTTATGGGGTGTTTCTGTGTCTTTGAAACAGACGGTTCTGGCAAAAGGACCATGATGGGGGACCGAGAGGGAGTCCCGATGGGGAAATAGACTTTTGGTGACTAAATACTGTTTAGATATTTTTGTTGTTTAAATGAATTGATTCATTATTTATTCATTATTAATAAATGTATCTTTTATAATGCAACTCTCTCATTTTGACTACCTGTAGAGTGAGAGAGAGAGAGAGAGAGAGAAGAGAGAGAGAGAGAGAGAGAAAGAGAAGGTCGCGAGCCGCTAGTTACTTGGAATAGAGAGAGGTTTGTTTGTTTTGCCTAACGCTCGATTTACACGTTACTGAATGAATAATGAGGAAATATCCTCATTACATATATATATATATATATATATATATATATATATATATATATATATATATATATATATATATATTAACAGCAAAGGGCGTCGCCCCACGCTATTTCATTATTTGGTATGCGTCTAGCCAGAGCGTTAGGTGAACTGATAACACTCAGTCCCCCTCCCATCTCTCACTCTCCTCTCTCTCTCTCTCCTCTCTCTCTCTCTCTCGCTCTCTCTCTCTCTCTCTCTCTCTCTCACACTCCATCATCTAAGGCCATCAAATGAGAGTCGGAGCTACAAAAATATATACGTTTATTCAAAGCAAAGTACTAGTTGATTAATTCAGGTCTTACAGGATCATTAACAGAATGATAATAGTTCAAGTCTCACAGACAACCCCCGGTTAGTCTCAATCAGTAATTAGTCACACCAATTATCTCGTCTCCAAAATATCATACTTCCCTCCACACAGGACACTCGGCCCCCTCACTAGGACACTCGGCCCCCCTACTAGGACACTCGGTCCCCTCACTAGAACCACCTGTT
The DNA here is from genome assembly GCF_015104395.2 of Macrobrachium nipponense. NCBI lineage: Eukaryota > Metazoa > Arthropoda > Malacostraca > Decapoda > Palaemonidae > Macrobrachium > Macrobrachium nipponense. The sequence goes on along the minus strand of NC_061107.1, from coordinate 40,924,229 downwards.
TAAAAGACAGGAGAAACGCACTAGTGAGCACACACAATTATAAAGACAAAGTCAAAAGATATTAAATGAAATGGAACATCTTTACAAGATATCAAAACAAGCCATCCCTTTGGCTAAATCATAATAACTCACCCATTGCAGCTTGGAATGTCAACACTGAAACAAATATAACTTTCATAGAGCTATCCCAGCATTCTGCCTTTTCTCCCGTAGCTGTCTCCCTATTCTTGGCTAAACCAAGCCATTAAGAATGGACATAGTTCGTACACATACACATGGATTCACACTCTTCGCCAATGCCTCAAAAAATAACTTGTCACAGCCAGTTTTCAAAGGCACCTTGAACAAGCCCTCATGAACTCACATACCCACAGAACGAACATGGACCTGCTTAAGTAAGCATCTTAGTGTCATGTCACACCATCCCAGAAAAGATTTATTAGCTTTCTCTAGGTTGTCCCTCGGACTCTGTCTCCATGGAAGGTTAAAATGATGAATCTGTAAATTCCTCCTTTTTACAGATTAGCTCGGCCACTACCCTGGCTAGCCCCTGCCTAGCCATAGCTCACATAAAACAGCTTATACACACAAAACACGTGGCCGCTCAAAACACAAAATATAGTAGTAACTGCACATCTCTGGCAGTACAACGTAATGCCTATCATGCTTCATCTCTGATAATACTTGGGTGTATAAACTTTTCTCATTTTGAATGCTTGAATATCCCTCTTTGACTGCAACTGCCTGCACAGACGTAGCACACTGTAAGGAAGGCGAAATGTCTCACAGCAGAAGACATCTAACGGCTTCTGGTAGACCCAAAAGAGCTATAGAACTCTGTAGACTCGTAGAAACTTTTCGTAAGTACCCTGGGCAAATGACAGCAACATCTCTGCCACAGCAGGTGGGCGCTTCTTGCTAGCGTCGGGAACGATTGATTAGATGGTTTGTTTAAGTATGTCAGTCAAGTCATCGGTCAATTAAAAAAGAAAATTAACCCAGACATATTACTTATATCAAATAATGACCACAAAAATTCAGAAATACTAACTGAACGTCTCCCAACTAACTCCATTTAACATGACCACCAAATCATAAGTCATTATCACAACTCCGCAAAGAAAAACAAAATATTAAGTTCTCTAACTCAATTCTCCAAACTCACATACTAATACACATAATCCAATACTACAGTAACTCACATACTTCTGCACCCACATTTCAAACTCAAATTCTCAAAGTAAAAAAAAAAAAAAAAAAAAAAAAGAAAAGTAACAAGCCCAAGAAAAAAAAAAAAACATGTAACAAGTCCAGACCCAAACTCAAAATGTTCTCTCAAGCTCTGATATTTCAACAACCCACAAAATCAGAAAAACTCTCCAATGTTTAACAGCAAAACCCCTCACTGCTCATATATTGATCTCAAAACGCCCATTTATGTAAATCACAACCCCGATAAATTACATCTCCCATCCCAAAAGAAATGCTATTTAAAGCTCAATCCCAATTACATCTCTCGTAGGAAAAGGAAAAAAAAATAATAAAAAAAGATAATGACAAGTAAACTTCACCACCAGAAACACATAATATATGTATGATAATACACAACCCTGCGTTTTCCCTATGTAATGCACTATGCATAGTTACAGAACTTTCGACATCGCAACTTTTTCAAGCGACTGGACATGGCCAGAAAGCAACCCCTTACACATGCACTTTCATGAAATGCTATTGTCAACATTTCCAGATATTGACAAAAAACTCTAAGCAATCACCAATAGAGGAAAAGTCATCACACCGGACTCATCACAGCATTGTCAGCAAAAAATCCACCTGCAGACACATGTGCTCAAACTGCAGCATGAAAATGTCTAGTCAGACTTCCAAACATCAGGAACTCATGATTCTCAAAAAAAAATTTTAGGTTTTATACTGACATGATATCAGCACATTTCACAAAATTATCTCCAGGATATATCTAAGGTGTCAAAATTTGTCTCAAAGACAACTCTCACATGATACTGCCCAATTATATACAAAAAATTATCACCTATCCGAGATAAAAAAAAAAAATAAAACTACGATAAACTCAGAATTCAGCAATTATATGCGTCAAAAATAACATCTCCATAGGACTACAATGCAGTAATGCAACTCACCTCCAATTAGTCACAAAACCAAAAAGAACCACAGAACTCTTCTCTGGCTCGAAAAACTCCCAGAAAAAAAATAAAAAATGTCATAACCACAAAAAAAAGGTCACCCCCAAAGATTAGTGCCATCTCCATATATATAATAAATCACCATCTTAATAATAATACCACTCCAGTGATAAAAATATTTCCTCCATTTAAATTAATAACCACACCACACCATATTCCCTCTATTTCACCAATAACCATGTGTTAAAGTAAAAACCACCACTACAGCAATAATAAATATTTCACCTCTATTTCGGCAAATAAAAAAATACTTACCTCTATTTCACCAATAACTCCATGTGGAATAAAACAGGTCTCCTAAAATATTATATCTCCAAGCAGGATAATCAAAAAATGTAACTCCATCTCCAAGAAAATGTACTTAAAGCACTATCTGATACACCAAAAAAATATTGCCCCATATCTCCTCAAAAAAGGTGTCTCCATTTGCAACAAAGATGGCTGCAAAATAATTGAACTAAACATAGTTCTCAGCACCATAGGCAAATATCAAATGGCCAAAAATATTATAGCTCCAATAAATTATATCACCAATTCCCCAGAAAAAAAATAACTCAATGTTATAGTAAAAAAACTATAAACTCTCTGCTTAGCATAACTGCTGAAAAAGGGCAAAAACTTGGCAAATAAAATTGTCCAGGAAATCTAGAAAAACTCCAAATTCAGTGTTAAGCAAAGACTTCTCCATACATGCACAATGGAATAGGCCACTGGAGACTTAACCAAGTTTCCTATCTCTGGCAAAGTTTTCACAAATACAATAAAGGTAATGTGCAAGAAACCTGCAACTTCTGGAACACAAATATCCAGAAAAAAATGTAGTGCATTCAAAAAAAAAAAAAAAAAAACAAAAAAAAAAAAATGCAAAAATTCTCCCATAAATCTCTCTGCAGCATCAAAAGGTCTGAAATCATAAACATATTCCCGAACAATGACTAAGTCACAAACTGAGACATTAAAAATCACACTGAAGAGAAAAAATAAATTCAAATTCGCCCATGATAAAAACTTGTGTCAGCGGTGGCGTAACTTCCAAAAAAGGAAAAAAGAAAAATCAACGGCACTGTTAACTATCCCCATGACTCACATAGATGTCAAAAAAATTTCCTGCTTGAACTCTAAAAAAAATAAAAAAAAAAAAAAATTGTGCGTTAGTGCCTCCTAAATTCACAAAAAAAAAAAACAACACCACCCTTGATAGCATTACAACACCCATGTTAGTACATATAAAAAAAATCACCAGTATTAGTATAAACAACATCACAAATATTAATGCTTGCCCATTCACCAAAATTCAGCACAAAATATTTCACCAAAAGTTTCAGCAAAATTCAGCTTAATTCACCAAAATTCAGCCAGATTCATCACCCATGAACTACTGACATATTCTCCAAAGTCACAGAAACTCTGTAAACAATTAACCACAAAACTTCTCCAATAATTCACAGTAATAATTCTCCGTAATATAATATCACTGTAATAATTATAAAATAATCTCCCATGAAATATCTCAAATAATGATAATTCTACTTAAGTAACTCTCCCCATACAATATCTCAAGTATAATAATAATTCTCCATAGTAATAATTCTCCCTGCAAATATCTCAAGTAAGGGCGCGTAATATTGCCATTCCACAGTATACACCAATATTGCCACACCCAAAACTCAGCACACTTCCCCAGTATACCCCAAATACAACACGATGGCACCCATCCACCACCAATGGCGACACCACCCGACAACATCAGTCAGCAATCATCATCTGTCAGCACCACAGGGCAATCCCAATTGACCACATCAGTCATCACACTCATCACCACTTAGCACCATTTTTAAAGTAATCTCTCCAACACCAAGCAAATCTCCATTAAAAAAAAAGTAATCACTGTGTCCCCATTATAATTGTGCCTTCCAAGGCATAAGGAAAACTTACACCACATCCTATATGCATTTCATTTCCTTTTCTCTTCACTCAAGAGAAAGAAAATCTCTTTCTTAAAAAAAAACCCTACGGGCATCTCCTTTTACTTTATCAACCAATCATTATCAGCTGATGTCCTGTGGCATTGGAAATCCCTTATTCAAGGGCAAACTCATCCCCGATGCCCCGACACAAAGAAAAAAAAAAACAAAAAAAAGAAAGGAGTTCACCCCCCACTAAAACAAAAGAGCTTCACCCTCCTTTGAGCGTTAGAACACCCCCCCTGAATAGCGTTTGAGTACCCCCCGAGGCAGACCACTACTCGCCCCTTGCAATACCCTTCTGGGACCTGGGTAGCAGAAATTACGCTGACCGCGTAAGAACGAGTGGGCGCTCTTTTTTGTCTCCAAGCAAAAAATGCAATTCAAGCACAGTTTGCATGTATGAAAACCATTCATACACATGTATGTGTCAACACAAAGACGAATGCGTCTCTTCTAAACATGCGCCAATAAAAAAAAATGTCTCTTTCCACTCCCAAGGGGAAGAAAATGTGGTATTCCTAAACCAGTCCCATAACACAAAATGATTAAAAAAAAAAAAACCAGGACCAAAAAAAAGCCACATTGTAACACACCCCTCTCCATAATGAGAGAAAACTCGGAATCTGCGCAATTATAAACACCCAAAATCTCATCGGCACAACACAAACGCGCTCGGCGAGAGGGCACTCGATGATTTCACACACACAAGCCTGACTGAGTCCAACTCCCTCAAGGCATCTCACCCGGGTGGGCAAAAATACTGGAGCCTAGTACAATTGCCCTGTATCATTACTACAGTTAACGGACAGACATTTCTCATTCCCTCTCACCTGGTAACAGAAATCTAACAATTTTCCACAAGCTCACAAAAGGCTTTTTTTTTTTTCGATCGACCACCGCTGCCCACCACTATTAACAGCGAAAAAGCGTCACCCCCTGCTATTTTAATATTTGTGGTATGCGTTTAGCCAGAGCGTTAGGCAAACTGATAACACTCAGTCCCTCCCCCCCCCCCCCCCCCCCCCCCCCCCCCCTCTCTCTCTCTCTCTCTCTCTCTCTATCAAGGTGATCACTGGCATAGCCTTCTCTCTCTCTCTCTCTCTCTCTCTCTCTCTCTTTCTCTCTCTCTCTCTCTCTCTCTCATTATCTAAGGTCATCAAATCAGAGTCGGAGCTACAAAAGTACTAGTTGAATAATTCGGATTCTTACAGGATCATTAATGGAATGATAATTGTTCAAGTCTCTCAGTATTTATAGTCTTAATCAGTAATTAGGCACACCAATTATCTCTTCTCCAAAATATTATAGTTCCCTCACTAGGACTCTCGGTCCCCTCACTAGAACTACCTGTTTTAAAAGACAGGAGAACACTATTGAGCACACTCAATTATAAAGACAAAGTCAAAAGATTAAATGAAATGGAACATCTTTACAAGATATCAAACAAGCCATCCCTTTGGCTAAATCATAATAACTCACTTTCACAGAGCTATTCCAACTTTCTGCCTTTTCTCCCGTAGCTGTCTCCCTAGTTCTTGGCTAAACCAAGCCATTAAAATGGACATAGTTCGTACACGTACACATGAATTCACACTCTTCGTCAGTGCCCCAAATAAACTGGTCACAGCCAGTTTTCAAAGGCACTTGAACAAAGCCCTCACGAACTCACATACCCACAGAACGAACATTGACCTGCTTAAGTAAGCATCTTAGTGTCGCACCATCCCAGAAAAGATTTATCAGCTTTCTCTAGGTTGTTGCTCGGACTCTGTCTCCATGGGAAGTTAAAAATGATGAATCTCTAAATTCCTCCTTTTTACATATACATATATATACTATATATATATATATATATATATATATATATATATATATATATATATATATATATATATATATATGTGTGTGTGTGTGTGTGTGTGTGTGTGTGTGTGTTAGTGTGTGTGTTATACATGGTATATAAATGATGGTATTTGGAGTGTAATTCTCTGCTAGGGATATATTCAAAGAAATAAGAAACTATAAACGAATTATATATAAAAGCCTATATTCATCACAAAAACCTAAAGATGATTACTGAAGAGTAAAACAAAAACCATAAATGCTTTCAGTTGCCAAGTATATTATCTCATGGGAACAGAACAGTTAGGTAATTTATTATCTGGTAATGTTTTTTATAACATATGTCTCGCCTTTATGTAGAAGTTTTGATGCCATGTATAACTGTGTAGTATTCATACATTCCTATTCTCTTAGTAATATAGCTCCTATTTATTAATCTTTTTTAATTTTTTTTTTAAAGAATGATTGATATAGTCTGTATCTTGCTTTCTCTCACGACACAAATTCTATGAGGAGTAGTTAGTTGTGTTCCTGTATGCATACCCTTAATACTCGTGGTCTAATGAGTTTGGCATTAATTCTATCGGCAATAGTTCCCAGGATCGATTACCCTAAACTAATTAGTTTGTTTTGTTGAATTAAGCAGAATTAATATACAGAGTAGTTGGTTGACTGCAGTGAGTTAGCAGTTGTTATTAAAGGTCTTATTAGCTCTCTTAATCATCAGAATTAAAATAAATGCTCATCACTATCTTTAAGAAAAGCTACAGTCTCACTTTCATACATCATTTGTACAGCTATCGTGATATTTCAGTTAAACTCGGCATTAAGTACCTATTTCTTAGAGCGCTGAAATATTTGCTCCCCCGATTTTCTTAAGAAAGAACTTGAAACAATCAGAAATAAATTTATCTTGTTATATATACCCAAGCTCATAGTAGAAAAAGCAACGAGGATTTTTTTACAAACCCACAGAAAATAAAGAAAAGGAAAAATTCACAAAACAAAATCCATAATCCCTCACATGGATTATTTACAAGAGATCACACAAACATTAGGAGGCCACTCCAACCCTTTCGTCTTCACTTATCTGAATACGTTGGGGAAATCCTTAATTAACATTCAGCAGAAACATATGAAATTCCCTGTAGAGATTGTGATAAGTCACACTATCGATTCCAGGGAAAATCTATCTTGGAAAGATTAATTCAACATAAGCGCTCAGTTAGATATGGGCAACCTACTTCGGCAATTTTTCAATCATATAAATAACACGAACTATACCATGGATTGGAACTCATCCCGATTTTTTATACAAAATGTCATATGGTGGAATCTTCACTCATAAAAACAACAAGATAATAGGATCAACCTTTCCAATGGTGCCTGCGACTCTGACCATACACACAATATCTTCCTTAAGACAACGATTAGCGGATTAAGACAAGTAACAGAACCAACGTCGGCTTAGCGGTGACCCTAGCATCACCTAAGGGCACATCTCCCACTACACGTTTTGTGGCCAATGTAACTTCTTCTGTCCTTCACTACTTGTATAAGGGTGGGAGTCAGTCCACCGAAATATAATCCTTAGTAGTTTTAAACAGTGTTTTAATGGGCCTTTTATACGTGATACATATATATAGTATATATAGATATATATATATATATATATATATATATATATATATATATATATACTATATATATATATATTATATATATATATATATATATATATATATATATATATATATATATATATATATATATATATATATATATATATATATATATATATTGCACCATATATATTGCTATTAAGCTTTTCTTTAGGCAATTCCATAGCCCTCTAACAATGCCTTTTCACTGTATTTTATCTGAGAGACATCTATGTAAATGTGACATAAAATCTATAAAAATATTTTGCAAGTACTGACTAGCATGTCATAAAAAGTGATTTGTTAAACATGAAATTAATTGGCAAATGTTTTTCTTACTCCCTTTGCGAGTGGTTTGATAAGCAGCTGTATTTGAGTTTTAGGTCTCTCTCTCTCTTCTCTCTCTCTCTCTCTCTCTCTCTCTCTCTGATCCTTCCTTTCTCCTTTTAGAATCCCGGTTGAAAATATGACTTTCATAATTGCATACACATGGAGAAATTATAGAAATTACCGAGAATTAAAAGAAAAAGAATAATACTTGTCGAGAGATACCAGGACTTGAAAGCGCTAAATTTTTTCTAGATTACAACGAAAAACATTATATTTAAAGCACCAAAGACTGCCACGTGGTCTTATGACAAAATCTTTCTTGAGTCTGAAAAGAAGAAAGCTTAGTATGAGAACATGTTTGTATCTGGTTACACCTTAGAATATCGTCAGGTCTTAAAAATTTTCTCTGTCCTTCCTTTACTTCATAGCATTGTGTTATGTTCTTCTTCTTGCTATTGTTCTCTCTAAGTTGCTGTTTGTGGACTGTCCTCAGACAACATTCCTATTCCTACGACTTTTTCCACAATTAAGCCCAACAAGCTGTGCATGGTAAAAGCATCTGCTAAGGTTAAGGGAAACAAGTAAAAATGAGAGGGCATTTCTTCGCCACAGTCAAGTTTTCTGTACAACGTATAATCAATCCCACCGAAAATAGATCTGTCTTTCGGCGGTCTCGGAATAATGCTGTATTAGTCGCCGCACAAGAAACTTTAACCACTGGCCGGTGGTGACTTGTCCTATATCGTTTCCAGACGCAAGATTATATCTAAATTTAACTTTAAATAAAGTAGAAAATTCTGAGACTAGAGGACTGAAATTTGGTATGTTGATGATTGGAGGGTGGGTGTTCAACATACTAATTTACAGCCCTTTAGCCTCAGTAGTTTTTATGATCTAATGAAGGACAGAAATAGTGCGGAAAGAAAAAGTGTGGACGGACAGAGTCTGGCCAACAGTTTTCTTTTACAAAGACTAAAATTGGGTTTGTGCCTGGAAACCTAATCCTTAAAGGCTTAAAAAGGGGGTTTAGCCTGGAAACATTATCCTCTATGGCTTTATAGAAGTTTTGTGCCTGGAAACCTCATCCTTAAAGGCTTTAAAGAGGGAATGTCCCTGTAAACCTCATTCTTAAAGGTTTCAAAGAGGGTTTGCACATAGAACCTAATTCTTGAAGGATTTAAAGAGGGTTTGGCAGATCGGTGAGTGCTTATAAAGATTATATAAATAATATTCTGAAGTCCACTCTTTTGAAATTGAATAATGTGGGCATAGTGAATAATTGTTCTGGCCTTTTTAGTCAGATGGTATTATTATTGAAGAAATTGTTAAGCAATTGTGCAAAAATATTTCGTGAATAACTGTCAGACCTTAGTCGTGTGTTTAGTTAAATGAATTTTTACAAGAGAAGTCGTTTGTTTGCATGTATATTTACGCCTTTTGTCTAATTTTCGCTTTAAAGTGTGATGTCTATACTTTTACTGTAATTGCAAGAATCAGTTAGTTCATTCTATCTTTAATTACCAACCTTGTTGTTAGGTTTGGGGTGCTAGAGACAGCTTGTATGTGGTAAGAATGGCCTTGTAAGATTGTCCCTTGTTGTTACTTATTCTAATTGCTGTTTTTGCTTTTAAGTGATTTTTTTCTTTTTTTTCTTTTTCTTATGTAAAGTTTTCTTAGTACAAAAATTCCCTACTTTGTTCGTTGTACCTCGAAAATTGTGTGGTATGTAATTACACAAAGCATTCGGTACTTAGCTTATCTTTTTTACTCTTTATGGCGAATCTGCACACACACACACACACACACTCACACACACACTCACACACACACACACACACACACACACACACATATATATATATATATATATATATATATATATATATATATATATATATTATATATATATTATATGCATTTCAAACATTAAGCTACAAATGTTGTTTGACATAAAATTCGTTCAGCCAGAATAAGCACTGAAGGGGAATTTACAAGTGATAAGCAATCCGCCATCAGGTGTACTCGAACGTCGAATACACTTGTTTACAGAGAAATTGAGGCAAGCATAAAAATAGTTGTTATAGCCTAATTTTGGAGTGCTGATTTCAGATTCGAAACCAGTTTTCACTAATCACCTCTAGTTTTTGAATATAATGCACATAAATGTGTAAATTCATTCATGGCTACCAGATGTGTCCTATGTAGGCATTGCTTGTATTTTTTAATGAGAAATTTTAGGAATTGTGGTCTTTTTAGAAAATTTACATACTCTATTTTTACTGAAAGCATCTCTTGCAAACTGATATGCAATGCGGCTGGGTTACACTGCCTACTGGCGGTGAGAGCAGGACAGTTAGTGCTGCTCGACATTTTAATTGCACACCGTTTTATATGTTGGATACATATAAAGTACTGTTGCTTTCTCTGTCTCTGGGATAGTCGAGCTGTATCCAAGCACTACAAGCAGAAGGACTGGGATTCTAGGAGCACTTCCGTGGCTGGTGATCACAGTGTCAAAGTAAATTCTCTTGTGGACAGGATCAAGGTGCTTCTTCCTCCCCTCTTCATATCAGCTTGGTTTACCAAAGAATTTCGGGAAGGACATGGACACAAATGGCGCTGCCTTCCAACACTTGTGCACCCTGTTGCCAGCTCTGAGTTCTGCTAAGCTCAAGGAGGTCATCTTCGTCGGACCTCAGATCCGAGAGGTGCTGAAAGGATATGGACTTTAAGGAGCTTCTTTTCCTAAAGGAACAAATGAGAGCATGGGAAGCATTTAAGTCAGTCTGCAAAGGCTTCCTTGGTAAACACACGGGTACCAGATTACCACGATGTATCGAGAAGTTGTTACAGTCTTATGAGGATATGGGATGCCGAATGTCACACAAAATTCACTTTCTCCACTCCCACCTTAACTTCTTCCATCTGAACCTCGGGGCAGTGTTTGATGAGCATGGAGAAAGGTTCCACCAAGATATTACCAAGTTAGAGAGCAACTACCAAGGTAAGTGGAAACACAGCATGCTGGGGGACTTCTGCTGGATGCTCTTTGTGTGACAACCCGGGGCAAAGTACACTCTCTGTCTGTGCTTTACTAAGATTTGTGTGTATTGTATTATCCAAACAAATTTAGTTCCATCAGTTTTCTGTATCTATGTTGTTGTTTTTTCTGTAATACGCCTTTGTAACAGATGTAATAAACATATTTTGAATCTCTATGCGGGATAATTAAAAGGTGATATGTGAAAGCAAAGAACTAGAGGTGATAGAGCAAAGCTCTTTAGATATTTGAATTCATCACATCAAAATTTGTAAAAAAAAAAAAAAAAAAAAAAAAACAAAAAAAAAAAAAAAAAAAAAAATCATTCACATAAATTATACGTAAAATTTTATATGGAGTATCATTAAAAGGGGATTATGCCGAAAAATAAGAAACTCTAGAGGTGATAGAGCAAAATTGTACAGAAATTTCAATTCTCCACATCAAAATTAGTAAAAAAAAAAAAAAGACCTATTCAAATGCTTGTCTCAAAAAAAAAAAAAAAAATATATATATATATATATATAAATATATATATATATATATAATATATATAATATATATATATATATATATATATATATATATATATATATATATATATATATATATATATATATTATTTAAGGACAACGACTCTCCTTTCTGCGTTGCGGATAATTTTTGTTTTCTGATATTCATAATGGCCTTATATGCAACTTATTCATGTTTACAGTCTTCCATTCGTCATTGTAAATTATCCTCAAACCTTGATGAAACTCTTCATCGAGGCACAAGAGTTTCTACATTTCTTGGCTTATCCAGTAGTTGAGGTATAAACTACTATCTCCGACTCCTTGCCATCAAACACCCGCACGCTACAAAAAAGGATCTCCTCTCTTCCATTTCAAGCTCCAAACTTTGACTCCATGGACAGCTGATAATTATATAAAGTGCTTTTTTCATAGCTTTGGAACAATAAGACTTTTAGTTAACTTAAGCTTGTATGTCTTCAACGAATTTAAAAGTTGCAGAATATTAAGAAAAATGTCTTGGAAAGTAATTATTCACCAAGAAGAGTATATCCTTCCTATGCAAACATGCTTTTTCCTAGAATGTTCCTTTACTTGCTTACAGGAAAACCCACTGTTAAGGGCATTGTTCAGCGGAAAGGATGTCAATGGGCACTACAGGACTTTCTTGTTTCATTGTAGTTATTAAAATAAGATTTTTTTAAAGCAGACACTGAAGGACAAAACGCACAGGCAACATTAAGAAAGAGGGAGAAATCTGCTGTCATAAATATATTTAAAAAATCATAAATTCTGTTGTCATTTTCTAGATATACGTAATGTATTTGTAACTTATTTTACACATTATATAAAAGTAGTCTTGATCAGGGAATGGCAATAGAGCGGAGGAAATTTCCATTCCAATATCGATATGTAATTCTCTGTGACCGTGTATATATAATGTTTTGCGTTTTTTAAATCAACCAAGAGCAAATTAATCTAACTCTCAGACTTTTTTTTTTTTTTTCAAATAACAGTTTAGATTTAACTGGATTTTATTAACGATTAAGCCCTTAATTTTCTACAAAAACAAAAACAAAAAACTTGAGAAAAAGAGTAAAAACGGGAAAATTAGTCGCTGAGATCCAAATAATATTAAAAAGGATAAAAATAATAAAAAGAACAACATGCATATTAAATCAGAAGGTCATTCTAACGCGTTTTCATCATGAGCTAATTTCTGTTCATCCTCTCAAGAGAATTTTGTCAAAGGGGTATGTGTCTTGAAGATTAGAAATTCGCATATTGAGAGAAATATTTTAAGTTTTGAAGTTCAGATACCGGCAAGAGAGGAGAGAGAGAGAGAGATGTTTAGGAGAGGGGGAGGCGGATGAAATTTAAATGCAGTTACCAGCCATACTCCAACGGACGTAAAATATATGCAATTACCAACTTGAATAATTGTAAACAAATAACTGTTTAAGACATGATAGCTAATGCTTATTTTCTGAGATGAAACGTTGAATCGCATCAAACTCTACAAACATTTTGCTTACACAATCTTCTCTTACTTGGTTTAAAAAGGAGATTTAAAGCCTTCAAGGATAACGAACGTCAATAATATTGGTAAAAAAGACAGACTTGCGAGCAACAACCTGCCCCCTACACTAACAAAAGGTAAAAAGGTAAAAGGAACAGCTACACTTAAAAACTTTGCTCTCTCGTTTTTTCAAGGCAAGCAAATTGGTAATTAGAGAAAAGTGGAATAATGGTATAGTGAAGTATTGGCATTTTTTTTTTCTTGCAGTCTATTAGAATATATTATCTACAAATAAAACCTCTTTAGATTATCAAAAGTTTTTTGTAACAGTGTGAAACGGTGTGTGAATATCCGGGAGTTTTTAGGTTATATATTATTAAGATTATCTGTTTACATATTAGTAAAGGAAAAAGACTCACTGATAAAGAAGAGAAAAATTCGTATTCAGGAACAAGGGAATAATAGTTTGTTAAATTACAATTTCATTCGGCAGAGGTGTTTTGATTTTTAAGTCAACATCTGAATTGGGTAAACAGATAACCAAAGTCAAATAAATGTTTACGCATACATTCATCTTTAATTCTAGTATAAAAATACAATTACTCACAAGGGAGTGTAACTCCATGAAGGCTAAGGCACACGATAACTAACTATACAAAAATCTAAATCTGTGTCCTTAACTTCATCTTTGATCTCGTAAGGCCACACTTAATGTAAGAATTGATTAGATTACTACCTCACTTTCCTAAACGAAAGAGGATGCCACAATTATGTAGAACTTACGGAGCATTGTTCTGAACTCGAAGAAAACTGTGGCCTTCACATTTCCCATTAGACCATAGCTACAAACCTCAAAGTTGCCAGTTCATGATTATGGGATATTACTATAATATCTAATCATAAGCGAAAAAAGGATTCCTCAAACATATAACCAGCCATCAAAAATATGGCCTAATAGGTAATGCATTTTTTACATTTTACATACAACCATTCGAAGATCTATAGCAATAGTTCACACCCCGAGAAGACCACTTAACAAATATATTTGCATTTTAAATGTATGGAGCTATTGGAGAAGAGAATAAAATGACGAATTTCATATTAATGACTAACAATATTCAAGCAGCACCTCCGTAGTGACTGAAGTTAAGCAAATAGGAAGATTAGTAACACCCCCCACCACCGGCAAAAAAAAAAAAAAAAAAAAAAAAAAAAAAAAAAAAAAAAAAACATAGAATTGCCTTTACCAGTGGTTAATGGTTATTTATGTAAATGTAAAATACACATTGAAACGGCCAAACAAGTAAGGCTGGTAACGAACACAGATTCAAGATTGTTATGATTCCTCGGCAATCGGCCCATTAAAAGGATTTCACAAGTCTCCCCGAAATTTGACAAGGACAGACTTTCCAGACGAAGAAATTCTTTGCTCCTCTTCTTCGCTCACAGTAACATGAATAAGTCAAAACCATTTTAATTTTAAATGGTAAAGGAAAGAATAAGATTATGTTGTGTCGAGTTGAATTTCTTTCTAGAGATTCATTAGATCTAGGGGCCTACAACGAAGAACATTTTACTAACAATTTCGTTTCCTAGCTATGACTATCCTAACCTGACGACTGTTATGAGACATGCTTAACCACTTGAGTGACTGAATGAGATCAAATATAACCTGTTTCAGAGAACATAAGTCATCAGCTAGGAAATGTTAATAAAATGTTCTTTGTTGTAGGATCCAAGGTCTAATGAATCTCTAGAATGAAATTCAACTCAGCACCAACATAACCTTATTCTTTCATTTTCCATCTAAAATTCCCATCTTGTAACTCGGATCTCTAATGAAGAAGCTATAATTTTTATAGGGGATATAAATTGGATTATTTTGGGAGGTCAAAAAGTACGTTGAACTATTGCCATTAGCTTCAAAATGTATGACAAAAAATGATGATTATATCAAAGCCATGATGACAAGCTCCATTCATCACGGTGGGAATAATCTGTTTTCCGCTTATACAAAGAAAAAATTCATGTAAGATAATAGTGTTTAGAAGTAGTTCTCATTGGCGTTAGAGATATAACGTCTGGCAGTTGACTAAAGATAAGATGAATAGTCAACTCTTCAAATTTTGATAGTTTGATTTTAACCCTAGACATGATGTACCGATCGGTATTCAGGCTGTGCTACATGACCTAAATAGCATTACAATGACTGAATTCTTTAGTATTAGATAAGAATCTGTATTATGATAATATGTCACCATTAATATGAATTATGAGCTTCTTTGGTATACTGTAGTCAGGAGAAAAGGCTCTGACAGAGTAAAAAGTTTCATCTTTTACAACTTCTGTACGAAAAATCTAGTAATTTAGTTAGTTGAAAACAATTTTTCTTGATTATAGTGGTTTGTGCATTCATATTGATTTTTTTTTATTAATTCAATATAAATACAAAGATTTTTCAGGACTAATGAAATATTGTATTCCAGCCGCAAAATAGATAATAATTATTCTTCCTGGCCAAAGAAGAAAATCTCCTTGCTAATGAACTCTACTAATTACCTATAAATGAAGAAACTCAAATATGACGAAGGAACATTTTTTAAACTCACTGTGAATTTCAATAACAGGTTTCGTCTTTTCTTTGATCCTTCTACAGGTTTTGAAAACTCAAAGGCTGATGTATCAGTGACAAAGTCCAAGTGATTCCTCCACCCAAGAGAGATTATGGTTCCCGAAATCGACATATCCAAGTACAAAGAGGGATTCAGAACTTGAGATATCTCCCGGGTACCAGGTCTAGGTATGTAGACCTCACATTTTATTTCTAAACCTAGGCGTCACAAACAAAGACAATAAAAAAATGTAATATTAAATTTTGTCCAGTCAGAAGTACACTCAATAAAGTGAGTCTCTGGAATCGACCAAAATTAAGACTTGCAATGATTCGGTGTAGGTTACGTATATTAAAGGAAGTGGGAGAAGTTAGATAATGTGAACGTCTGTAGGTTAACTCCGAATGGTAGGGTTTACATCGAATGGCGTGATATACAT
>NC_061107.1:40890796-40907585 GCF_015104395.2 Macrobrachium nipponense | reverse complement strand
CCTACTTAATGCACTTGAAAAATTATATGATCAAGACAATTTCTAAATATCGTATTTAAAACTTTGCGATAAACTATTTATCCCAACAGACTGAGTTTTTTATGAGTTTATGAGTTATTTAACAAAGTTTAATCTAAATTACATAAAGATGATTGCATAGTAATTTGGCTAACTATAGTCCTGTTGTTCTCAATGGCCTAGAAGTACAGATTTATCATTTATATTACCATATAAGTTTTCTGACTCTACTGGTGCTCCTTCCTCGCTGAATGGGCCAACGGGTAAACAACGCCGAATCGAGCCCTATAAGCATGCTTTTGAATTTATTTAATCGGTTTCTATTATTAGGATTTCCATTCCTTGGACTAAACTTGAATTTCCTTTACCAAAGCAAAAATATTTTTATCAAGTTTGAATGAAATGTTATTCGTTAGTTCTAAAGACAATCTAAAAATGGAGATCTGGTTTTTCCAGTCATACATGCATGTGTACATTTACATTCGTATATAAATATATGGGAATTTAGGAAGTCCATATAAATAAACAAGTTAAAATAAAACAATAATTTGTCATCATATGCTGCATAATACAATTAAAGAAAGAGCTCAGATTGCAAACAGTTCATTTCAAATGAAAATAACAATATTCATCAACAGAATTGGACGAAGTTCAATAATTCAGTGTCAAACAACATAACGTATGAGTAGAATTAATTACCTCAGAAAGCGGAGGTGATATGAAAAGCAGTTATAACACTCAAACTGACTCTAATAAATGTTTGCAATCATGGCTGTTTCATTATGGCATTCAATAAATGTAAACTTCTGTACCTCATCGTAAAAGTGATTCACAATTAGAACTGATCGCAGTGTTGTTTCGCATCCCGGGAAATATGGGATAGAAATGGACTCTGATAGCCAAGCAATCTCGGTTTGCTAAAATCACGTTTTCTCAACATCATAATTATCGCACAAATAAGTGCATGGTTTTGGAGTTTCGTGTTCCATAGATGAAATCCTTATTAGTTCTATGATAATGAAAGGCTATTTTGACAATGAGCGAGTCTTGTATGGATGTTCTCCTAGCCTATTCCTAAGATGGATTTTTGTTCTGTGTCACCTAAAATGTAAAGAAAAAAAAGATAAGAAACACATCACAGAAAGGAAGTTTGAGGATCTACAAAAGATTAGCCTCAACAGATCAGAAACAGACACAAAACAATTAAAAGATTATACAACGAAGATGACTGACCAACACAAATTTTTATAAAAACACAACTCAATAATTCTTGTTTTGGCAAACAATAAAATTTTTTGTAAGGTAAACATTTAAAAAAAAATATTAATTCAAACCAGGAAAATAAGGTAAAAGCAATTAAAGTTATAACAAATTTCCAAAGTGATTGCAAGTTCACTTCAGTATGTTAATTAGTAAATATAAGTGAAAAAAAAAGGTTTAATGTAAAAGTAATGCAAGTTAGAATTAATTTAAAAATTATGCAAGTTCATTGAATATTTTAAAAAAAAGGTAAAATAAAGCTTTATTTTAGGCTTAAGAATGAATGTAAGTTCTTATGTTCTTTGTATCCAAAACAACGCCCTTAATTAAGCTGTTAATCCCTAGAGACTAACCAGTACCCATACCTCAAGGTCATACTTCCCACACGATGAAATAAATAGGCCGAAAGGCCAGATTGTAAGTCAGTAGTCGCTTGATAATGCCATAAGGCGAAACAGCTGTCGCGACAAAATTCAATAAAATGGAAGAAGGGAGTCTGCGTATTTTTCACCAGAAATTGACGAACGGGAATCGGAAAAAACTTCGTCGGTATGAAGATACCTGCAAGAAACTTATTGATGCCACTAAAGTAATTGCTTTTAACGAAAATTGTATTAGAGAAAAAACTATGACCTAAAAGTATATATATATATATATATATATATATATATATATAAATATATATATATATATATATATATATATATATATATATATATATATATATATATTATTTGAAAACCATTGTATTTTATGTGGTGGTGGTGGGATATAGCATGGAATCTAATGGCATTATTATTTGTTTTTTTTTACTTATGGCTAAAACAGTACGATGGCTGACACCCCTATGGGAGCCGATGCGCTTGGTTCAATCCGCCAAATCCCAAAATTACATTTAGGGCAATTATAAATATAAACTTGTAAGCTGTACAAGCACGCATCGGCACGCATCCACTCCGTAAAGGCGTCTTTAAAGCGCAACAGGCTCCGAGTGGTAAGAGAGTTAAAGTAAATCTGAAATCAACATATAGATACCGAGAGCCCAAGAGTGACAATAATTTAGGTTTGATTAAGACACAATTATTTGTGAAGGGTAGAGAAGCATACATTATCTTTTTGGGTACGGTACAAACTGCAGTTTTTGGCTTAAAAAATATTGTCTAAACATTCTTAAATGAATTTACTGAACAAGTTCAAGGGATAACAGTTATTCTTGAAATACATCTAACTGTTATCTCTTGAACTTGTTTAGTAAAATCATTAAAGAATTTTTAGACAATACAGTTATTCTTAAACTACGTCTCCCCGTAGGAGATTAGTGCCGTCAGTGGACCTCATGCGGTACACTGTAGGCATTACTTAAGGTTCTTTGCAGCGTGCCTTCGGCCCCTAGCTGCAACCACTTTCGTTCCTTTTAGTCTACCGCCTTTCATATTCTCTTTCTTCATCTTAGTTTCCACCCCCTCCTGACAATTGATTCATGGTGCAACTGCTTTGAGGTTTTCCTCCTGTTACACCTTTCAAACCTTTTTACTGTCAATTTCCATTTCAGCGCTGAGTGACCTCATAGATATCAGTGCTTGGCATTTGGCTTAAATTCTATATTCACCTCAACTAAAATACGTCTCTTAAAATCCTAACTTCCAAGTGAAAGTTACTCCATTTAAAGCAACGCGAAAAGGCTCTCGAATATATATATATTTTATATATATATATATATATATATATATACTATATGATATATATATATATATATATGTATATATATATATATATATATATATATATATATATATATATATATATTTATATATATATGTGTGTGTGTGTGTGTGTGTTAGTGTGTGTGTGTGTATACATGGTATATAATGCTGGTATTTGGAGTTTAATTCTCTGCTAGGGATTTATTCAAAGAAACAAAGAAACTCTAAACGAATTATATATAAAAGCCTACATTCATCTAAAAACCTTAAGATAATTACTGAAGAGTAAAACAAAAACCATAAATGCTTTCTGTCGCCAAGTATATTATCTCATGGGAATAGAACAGTTAGGTAATTTATTACCTGGTAATATTTTTTATAAAATATGTCTTGCGTTTATGTAGAAGTTTTGATGCCATGTATGCAACTGTGTAGTATTCATACATTCCTATTGTCTTAGTAATATATCTCCAGTTTATTAATCTTTTTTAATTTTTTTTTAAGAATGATTGATATAGTCTGTATCTTGCTTTCTCTCACGACACAAATTCTATGAGGAGTAGTTAGTTGTGTTCCTGTATGCATACCCTTAATACTCGTGGTCTAATGAGTTGGACATTAACTCTATCGGCAACAGTTCCCGGGATCGATACCCTAAACTAATTATGCTTGTTGAATTAAGCAGTGAATTATATACAGAGTAGTTGGTTGATTGCAGTGAGTTAGCAGTTGTTATTAAAGGTCTTATTAGCGCTCTTAATCATCAGAATTATAAATGCTACATATTCACTATCTTTAGGAAAGCTACAGTCTCACTTTCATACATACATTTTTACAGCTATCGTGATATTTCAGTTAAACTCGGCATTTAAGTACCTATTTCTTAGAGCTCTGAGTATTTGCTCCCCAGATTTTCTTATCAAAGAACTTGTAACAATCAAAAATAAATTTATCTTGTTAAAATATCCCAAGCTCATAATAGAAAAAGCAACGAGGATTTTTTTTTACAAACCCACAGAAAATAAAGAAAAGGAAAAATTCACAAACAAAATCATAATCCCTCACATGGATTATTTATAAGATATCACACAAACATTATCTGAATACGTTGGGGAAATCCTTAAATAACATTCAGTAGAACATATGAAATTCCCTGTAGAGATTGTGATAAGTCACACTATCGATCCCAGGAAAATCTATCTTGGAAAGATTAATTCAACATAAGCGCTCAGTTAGATATGGGCAACCTAGTTCGGCAATTTTTCATCATATAAATAACACGAACTATACCATGGATTGGAACTCATCCCGATTTTTATACAAAATGTCATATGGTGGAATCTTCACTCATAAAACAACAAGATAATAGGATCAACCTTTCCAATGGTGCCTGCGACTCTGACCATACACACAATATCTTCCTTAAGACAACGATTAGCGGATTAAGACAAGTTACAGAACCAACGTCGGCTTAGCGGTGACCCTAGCATCACCTAAGGGCATATCTCCCACTACACGTTTTGTCAATGTAACTTCTTCTGTCCTTCACTACTTGATAAGGGTGGGAGTTAGTCCACCGAAATATAATCCTTAGTTTTAAACCAGTGTTTTAATGGGCCTTTTATACTTGATATACTGATCTATATATATATATTATTATATATATATATATATATATATATATATATATATATATATATATATATATATATATATATATATATTATATATATATATATATATATATATATATATATATATATATATATATATATATATATTGCACCATATTTATTGCTATTAAGCTTTTCTTTAGGGAAATTCCATAGCCCTCTAACAAATGCCTTTTCACTGTATTTTTATCTGAGAGACATCTATGTAAAAGTGACATAAAAATCTATAAGATATTTGCAAGTACTGACTAGCATGTCATAAAAAGTGATTTGTTAGACATGAAATTAATTAGCAAATGTTAGACATGAAATTAATTAGCAAATGTTTTTCTTACTCCCTTTCTCCTTTTAGAATCCCGGTTGAAAATGTGACTTTCATAATTGCATACACATGGAGAAATTATAGAAATTATCGAGAATTAAAAGAATAAAGAATAATACTTGCCGAGAGATACCAGGACTTCAAAGCGCTAAATTTTTTCTAGATTACAACGAAAAACATTATATTTAAAGCACCAAAGTCTGCCACGTGGTCTTATGACAAAATCTTTCTTGAGTCTGAAAAGAAGAAAGCTTAGTATGAGAACATGTTTGTAACTGATTACACCTTAGAATATCTTCAGGTCTTAAAAATTTTCCCTGCCCTTCCTTTACTTCATGGCATTGTGTTATGTTCTTCTTCTTGCTATTGTTCTCTCTAAGTTGCTGTTTGTGGACTGTCCTCAGACAACATTACTATTCCTACGACTTTTTCCATAATTAAGCCCAACAAGCTGTGCATGGTAAAAGCGTCTGCTAAGGTCAAGGGAAACAAGTAAAAATGAGAGGGCATTTCTTCGCCACAGTCAAGTTTTCTGTACAGCGTATAATCAATGCCACCGAAAATAGATATGTCTTTCGGTTGTCTCGGAATAATGCTTTATTAGCCGCCGCACAAGAAACTTTAACCACTGCCCGGTGGTGACTTGACCTATATCGTTGCCAGACGCAAGATTATAGCTAAATTTAACTTTAAATAAAGTAGAAAATACTCAGACTAGAGGACTGAAATTTGGTATGTTGATGATTGGAGGGTGGGTGTTCAACATACTAATATACAGCCCTTTAGCCTCAGTAGTTTTTATGATCTAATGACGGACAGAAATAGTGCGGAAAGAAAAAGTGTGGACGGACAGAGAGAGTCTGGCCAACAGTTTTACTTTACAAAGACTTAAAAGGGGTTTGTGCCTGGAAACCTAATCCTTAAAGGCTTTAAAGAGGGAATGTCCCTGTAAACCTCATTCTTAAAGGTTTCAAAGAGGGTTTGCACATAGAACCTAATTCTTGAAGGATTTAAAGAGGGTTTTGCAGATCGGTAAGTGCTTATAAAGATTATATAAATGATATTCTGAAGTCCACTCTTTTGAAATTGAATAATGTGGGCATAGTGAATAATTGTTCTGGCCTTTTTAGTCAGATGGTATTATTATTAAAGAAATTGTTAAGCAATTGTGCAAAAATATTTCGTGAATAACTGTCAGACCTTAGTCGTGTGTTTAGTTAAATGAATTTTTAAAACAATAGAAAGTCGCATTTCTTGTTTGCATGTATACTTTACGCCTTTGTCTCAATTTTCGCTTTTAAACAAAGTTGCAGATGTCTATGCTTTTACTGTAATTGCAAGAATCAGTTAGTTCATTCTATCTTTAATTACCAACCTTGTTGTTAGGTTTGGGGTGCTAGAGACAGCTTGTATGTGGTAAGAATGGACTTGTAAGATTGTCTTGCTGTTACTTATTATAATTGCTGTTTTGCTTTTAAGTGATTTTTTTCTTTTTCTTATGTAAAGTTTTCTGAAGTACAAAAATTCCCCTACTTTGTTCGTTGTACCTCGAAAATGTGTGGTAGGTAATTACACAAAAGTACTGGGTACTTAGTTTATCTTTTTTTACTCTTTATGGCGAATCTGCACACACACAGACACACAAACACACACACACAGATATATATATATATATATATATATATATATATATATATATATATATATATATATATATACATATATATATACATATATACATTTCAAACATTAAGCTACAAATGTTGTTTGACATAAAATTCATTAAACCACAGAATAAGCACTGAAGGGGAATTTACAAGTGATAAGCGATCCGCCATCAGGTGTACTCGAACGTCCGAATATCACTTGTTTACAGAGAAATTGAGGCAAGCATAAAAATAGTTGTTATAGCCTAATTTTGGGGTGCTGATTCAGATTTGAAACCAGTTTTCACTCATCCCCTCTAGTTTTTGAGATATAAATGTACATAAATGTGTCAATGTATTCATGACTACCAGATGTGTCCTATATAGGACATTACCTGTATTTTTTAATGAGAAATTTTAGGAATTGTGGTCTTTTTAGAAAATTTACATACTCTATTTTTACTGAAAGCATCTTGCAAACCTGATATGCAATGCGGCTGGGTTACACTGCCTACTGGCGGTGAGAGCAGACATTTAGTGCTGCTCGACATTTATATTGCACAACCGTTTTATATGTTGGATACATATAAAGTACTGTTGCTTTCTCTGTCTCTGGGATAGTCGGGCTGTATCCAAGCACTACAAGCAGAAGGACTGGGATTCTAGGAGCAATTTCGTGCCTGGTGATCACAGTATCAAAGTAAATCCTCTGGTGGACAGGAACAAGGTGCTTCTTCCTCCTCTTCATATCAGCTTGGTTTACCGAAGAATTTCGGGAAGGACATGGACACAAATGGCGCTGCCTTCCAACACTTGTGTACCCTGTTGACAGCCCTGAGTTCTGCTAATCTCAAGGAGGGCATCTGCGTCGGACCTCAGATCCGAGAGGTGCTGAAGGATATGGACTTTGAGGAGCTTCTTCCCTTAAAGGAACTGAGAGCATGGGAAGCACAAGTCAGTCTGCAAGGGCTTCCTTTGTAACACAAGGGTACCAGATTACCAAGAGTGTATCGAAAAGTTGTTACAGTCTTATAAGGATATGGGATGCCGAATGTCATTCAAAATTCACTTTCTCCACTCCCACCTCAACATCTTCCATCCGAACCTCGGGGCAGTGAGTGATGAGTATGGAGAAAGGTTCCACCAAGATATTACTAAGATGGATAGCAACTACTAAGTCAAGTGGAATTTAGCATTATGAGGGATTTCTGCTGGATGCTTTTGCATAACAACCCGGCGGAAAAGTACACAAGATCATCCAAAAAAGCTCACTTGTAACTGTCTGCTGGACTATGATTTGTGTATTGTATTATCCAAACAAATTTAGTTCTATCAATGTTCTATATCTATGTTGTTGTTTTTCTGTAACATTCTTGTGTAACAGATGTAATAAACACATTATACTTTGAATTTATATGCGGTATAATCTAAAGGGGATGTATGAAAGCAAAAAGCTATAGGTGATAGAACAAAGCTGTTCAGAAATTTGAATCGACCACATCAAAATTAGTAAAAAAACACCTAATCACATACTTGCTTTAGATAACAAACTAATTATATTGTGAATTTATATGCAGTATAATTAAAAGGGTACATGTGAAAGAAAAGAAAGTAGAGGTGATAGAGCAAAACTGTACAGAAGTTTGAAGTCACTACATAAAAATTAATAAAAAAAACACCTATTCACATCCTTGCCTCAGAGCAAAAAAAAAAAAAAAAAAAAAAAAAAAAATTATAAACCAGTGATATTTGCGGACAACGACTCTCCTTTCTGTGTTGCCGGATAATTTTTTTTCTGAAATTCATAATGGCCTTACTATCCCTGATTCATGTTTATAACCTTCCATTCATAATTGTAAATTACCTTCGAACCTTGATGAAACGCTTTATCAAGGGCACAAGAGTTTCTACATTTCTTGACTTATCCAGTAGTGGAGGCACACACTACTGTCTCCGACTCTTTGCCATCAAGCACCCACACACTACAAAAAGGCTCTCCTCTCTTACATTTCAACCTTTAAACTTTGATTCCTCTACTTCGACGTCAATATCTGATCCATCAACAGCTTATTAATAGTTACATAAAGTGCATTTTTATAGCTTTATAACAATAAGGCTTTCAGTTAACTTAAGCTTGAAATATCTTCAACGAGTTTAAAGGTTGCGGAATATTAAGAAAAATGTCTTTGAAAGTAATTATTCACCAAGAAGGGCATTTCATTCCCCTACAAATATGCCTTTTTTGAGAATGTTCCTTTAAACTTGGTTACAGGAAAACCCACTGTTAAGGGCACTGCACAGCGGAAAGGATGGGAACTACAATATTTTCTTGTTTCATTGTAGTTACTTAAGATTACATTTTTTAAAAGAAGACGACAATGATTTTTATTGAAGGACAAAAAGCACAGGCAATATTAAGAAAGAGGGAAAAATTTTTTTGGTATAAATATATTTAAGAAAATCATAAATTCTGTTGTCATTTTATAGTTATACGTAATCTATTTCTAACTTATTTTACACCATACATAAAAAAAAATTAAGATTCTTGGGCACCGAATGCCAATAGACCGGAGGAAATAGTTTCATAGAAGGAATTTCATTCAAATATCGTTATATTCTTTGTGACCGTGTATAAACACTGTTCTGCGTTTTTTAAAGCAATGAAGGGAAAATTAATGTAATTCTCGGACTATTTTCTTGTTGTTGTCAAATGACAGTTTACATATAACTGAATTTTATTAACGAATAAGCCCTTCATTTTTTACAGAAACAAAAATAAGTGAAATGAGGTAAAAGCGGAAAAATTAATTGCTGAGATCCAAATGATATTAAAAAAGGATAAAAATATTAAACAAGAAAAAAGAGCAGTATGCATATTAAATCAGAAGATCATTCTAACGTGTTTTCATTTTGAACTAATTTCTGTTCATCCTCCGGAGAGAATTTTGTCAAATTCGCATCTTACGAGAAAAATTTTACGTTTTGAAGTTCAGACACCGGCAAGTGGGGATGATTTCTTTTCAAAAGAGAGAGAGAGAGAGAGAGAGAGAGAGAGAGAGAGAGAGAGAGAGGTGGGTGGTTCAGGAAAGGGGGATGCGGGATGAAATTTTAATGCAGCTACCATCCATACTCCAACTGACGCAGAAGATATGCAATTATCAACTCGAATCACTGTTTATGACATGATAGCCAATGCTTATTTTGTGAGATGAAACGTTAAATCACATCAAACTCTACAAACATTTTGTTTACAATATCTTCTCTTAGTTGGTTTAAAAAGGAGATTTCATGCCTTGCAAGGCTAATGAACGTCAATAATATTGGTAAAAAAGAGACTTGCGAGCAACATCCCGCCCCCCACACTAACAATAGGTAAAAGGAACAGGTACCCTTAAAACTTTGCTTTCTCGATTTAATGTCTCCAAAACAAACAAAAACAAAACTACTATTTTTTCAAGGCAAGCAAATTGGTAATTAGAGAAGAGTGGAATTATGGTATAGTGGAGTATTGGATTTTTTTTCCTTGATTATAGTATTATCTACATTTACAAATTTATAGTTATCAAACGTTTTTTGTAACAGTGTGAAACGGCGTGAGAATATCCGGGAGCTTTCCGGTTATATGTTATTAAGATTATTTGTTTACATGTTAGTAGAGGAAAAAGACTCACTGATGAAGAGGAGAAAGAGAAATTCGTATTCTGGAAAAAAGGAAATTATAGTATGTTAAATTACAATTTCATTCGGCAGAGGTGTTTTGATTTTTAAATCAACATCTAAATTGGATAAACGAATAACCAAAGCCAAATAAATCTTTACGCAGAAAGTTTCCTGTAATTCTAATATAAAACAACAATTACTCATAAGGGAGCGTAACTCCATGAAGTCTACGTCACACGATAACTAACTATACAAAAATCTAAATCTGTGCTTAACTTTATCTTTGATCTCGTAAGGCCACACTTAATGTAAGAATTTATTAGATTACTACCTCACGTTGCTAAACGAAAGAGGATGCCACAATTATGTAGGACTTACGGAGCATTGTTCTGAAGTCGAAGAAAACTGTGGCCTTCACATTTCCCATTAGACCTTAGCTACAAACCTCAAAGTTGCCAGTTTATGATTATGCGATATTACTAGAATATCTAATCATAAGTGAAAATAGAATTCCTTAAACATATAAACAGCTATCAAAAACATGGCCTAATAGGTAATGCATTTTTTACATTTTACATACAACCATTCAAAGATCTATAGCAATAGTTCACACCCCGAGAAGACCACCAAACAAATATATTTGTATTTTAAATGTGTAGAGCTACTGGAGAAGAGAATAAAATGTCGAATTTCACATTAATGACTAACAATATCCAAGCAGCACCTCCGTAGTGTGGACTGACTCAAGTTAAGCAAAAAGGAAGACTAGATACACCCCCACCGGCAAAAAAAAAAAAAAAAAAAAAAAAAAAAAAAACTTGCTTTCACCAGTGATTAATGATTACTTACGTAAATGTAAAATACACATTGAAACGGCCAAACAACCAGTAAGGCTGGTAACGAACACAGATTCAAGGTTGTTATGTGCCTTGCCAACGACCCATTAAAAGATTTCACAAGTCTCCCCGAAATTTTACAAGGACAAAGTAACCCTACACTCAGACGACTTTCCAGACGAAGAAATTCTTTGCTCCTCTTCTTCGCTCACAGTAACATGAATAAGTCAAAACCATTTTAATTTTATATGGAAAAGGAAAGAATAAGATTATGTTGGTATCGAGTTGAATTTCTTTCTAGAGATTCATTAGATCTAGTGGCCTACAACGAAAAACATTTTGCTAAAAATTTCGTTTCCTAGCTACTACTATCCTAACCTAACGACTGTTATGAGACATGCTTAACTACTTGAGCGACTGGAAGAGATAAAATATGACCCGTTTCAGAAACATAAGTCATCAGCTAGGAAAACGAAAATGTTAATAAAATGTTCTTTGTTGTAGGATCCAGGGTTTAATGAATCTCTAGAATGAAATTCAACTCAGCACCAACATAACCTTATTCTTTCATTTTCCATCTAAAATTCCCATCTTGTAACTCGGATCTCTAATGAAGAAGCTATAATTTTTATAGGAGATATGAATTAGATTATTTTGGGGGGTCGAAAAATACGTTGAATTATTGCCATTAGCTTCAAAATGTATGACTAAAAATGATGATTATATCAAAGCCATGATGACAAGCTCTATTAATCACGGTGGGAATAATCTGTTTTCTGCTTATACAAAGAAAAAATTCATGTAAGATAATAGTGTTTAGAAGTAGTTCTCATTGGCGTTAGAGATATAACGCCTGGCAGTTGACTAAAGATAAGATGAATGTATAGCCAATTCTTCAAATTTTGATAGTTTGATTTTAACCCTAGACATGATGTACCGATCGGTATTCAGGCCTATATAGCATTAAAATGACTGAATTCTTTAGTATTAGATAAGAATCTGTATTATGATAATATGTCACCATTAATATGAATTATGAGCTTTCTTTGGTATACTGTAGTCAGGATAAAAGGCTCTGACAGAGTAAAAAGTTTCATCTTTTACAACTTCTGTACGAAACATCTAGCAATTTAGTTAGTTGAAAAGAATTTTTATTGATTACAGTGGTTTGGCATTCGTATGGATTTTTTTTATTAATTCAATATAAATACGAAGATTTTTGAAGACTAATGAAATATTGTATTCCAGCCGCAAAAGAGAAATTAATTATTCTTCCTGGCCTTGCTAATGAACTCTACTAATTACCTATAAATGAAGAAACTCAAATATGACGAAGGAACATTTTTTTAAACTCACTGTGAATTTCAATAACAGGTTTCGTCTTATCTTTGATCCTTCTACAGGTTTTGAAAACTCAAAGGCTGATGTATCAGTGACAAAGTCCAAGTGATTCCTCCACCCAAGAGAAATTATGGTTCCCGAAATCGACATATCCAAGTACAAAGAGGGATTCAGAACTTGAGATATCTCCCGGGTACCAGGTCTAGGTATGTAGACCTCACATTTTATTTCTAAACTCTAGTTGATGGCAGGCAATTGTAGAATCAACTAGGCGTCACAAAGACAATAAAAAATTTAATATTAATTTTTTTCCAGTCAGAAGTACACTCAATAAGTGAGTCTCTGGAATCGACCAAAATTAAGACTTGCAATGATTCATCGTAGGTTACGTATGGTAAAGGAAGTGGGAGAAGTTAGACAATGTGAACATCTGTAGTTTAACTCCGAATGGCAGGGTTTGCATCGCATGGCTTGATATACATCACCAGTAATTTTAAAATAGTTTAACCCTATCCACGATCCTCCCGCCAATAATTTCAGGTGTTTTCCTGGAACGGAATATATTAATCTAGCACAAACACCTTGGCCACCTGGAGCTGATGCTCACTTAAGGGAAAGGTACATAATTCCCTGATGGTATTTACATAACATACCAGGTTTACGCAATTTTAATTGACAATAATTTTTACTCTACGTAGATTATATTGAATAAATCTTTCAAGGGACGGGAAAGTTATTTAAAGCTGATTCTGTAAATGAAATGTCCATTTTATTTTGAGATGAACTGAAATTTTAAAAATTAGAATTAACAAAATCTCGGTTAGTACACCAAAATATAGGTAAAGGATTGATAGATACTCCCACACTCACGCACATATCCACACACACACACACACACACATATATATATATATATATATATATATTCTATATATATATATATATTATATATGTATATATATATATATATATATATATATATATATATATATATATATATATATATCTATATATAATATATATATATATATATATATATTCTTAAAAAATCACTGTAGATGCACGTGTCTTCATAATAAGCGAATACCACAGGAAAATAATAGTCAGAAATCCAAGCGCTTTCGTCTTTACTCAGACATCGTCAAAGAGTTAATGCTTATATATATATATATATATATATATATATATATATTATATATATATTTTATATATATATATATATATATATATAATATATATATATATATGCGTTCCGAGGTATGGCGGTTACTAGTAACTCGAAAAATAGAAGACTTGTAGGAGGAAGTATATCTCAGGTGGTCCTTAAAATACTTTTATTACAACGTTTCAAAACACAAAGGTTTAATTTTTTCAAGCTGTAAAGACATAAAACAATAAAATTAATATTAAAAGCGTTAAATTAAAACACCATAAAAGACATAATACATTATAAAAGACAAGATAAAAAAAAAAAAAATAAAAACAAATATAAAACTAGTCAGCAGAACCAACCATCAAGAGAGAAAGGGAGGACAGAAGTCAGAAGGAACAAACCAGAAATGACCAGTAACAGCTCACGTTAGGTAAAGAGTTGTCGAGGAAGACTGCGTGTTCAATTGAGGAACAAGCTGTTTAATAAACAAGGACTCCAGAATTGTCAGTAGTTTGCCATTCGGTGCCCGTCCCAATATTTCAAAATCTTTGTATTGTATATTCAGCTTGCATTTATTAGCGTGTTGTCTGATATTAGAAAATTCAGGATTAGCAAGTTTGTTACCAGTTCTATAGCTAACGCCCTTATGGCAATCAATTCTGACCCTCAGTAACCTCTGTGTGGATCCCACGTAGGTCCCCAGATTACATCTAGGGCAATTAAACTTGTACACAACGCATGAGGTCATCAAAGGGTCAAGTTTATCCTTGAATTTAAACAAACTACCTAAACTGAGTGGGTTTGTTGGGATGATATTAAATCTAATAGCTGGTATATAATCAAATATGAGTTACTAGTAACCGCCATACCTCGGAACGCCATATGTTGGAAACGCTCTCCGGATGCTGTCCAGACCTATCGACGATGTATTCCCGATTTTTGTTTGTTCTTCTTTTTATTACAAGGATTCGCCTACGAGGATATCAAAATATCCACGCCTTCATTTACAGCAAATATGGAGTTTCCTTCAAGAATTCCTGCCGATCTTTGGAAAAGACCCTTAAGAAGCTGAGGAAGGCTGAATGTGATCTTGAATTCTTACAGTATTGTAGCCTCAACCAGATTGTACCTAATTTTGTAAAATTTAAATTGTATAAGTCATCACTGTATCAAACACACTTTTATGAAGAAGCAACTAAAAAACTATTACAAATGGAAATTAATCTTAAGAATAGAGGCATTAATAAGCTGACAACTCAAGCTGAGACATTACAGAAGACTGTTATTCATAATTTGTCATTTGTCGATTGTTTTATTTTTAAATATTTGCTCAATAAAAATATTGAAAGTTTTGTTTCAAATGTCCGGTTGGTTCACGGAGAGGAAACTGTCCTAAACTTGGTATCAAATATCCCTATTTTCAACTCTAACAAGAAAAACTGTGTTCAACTTCTCTAGTTATAATTTAACAAAGAGGGAAGAATTCCTATTGTCTTTCGGTTTGGATTTCGGTTTGCCCTGTTACAAACCCAGTTACAACCAGTTTTATAGCTCACTAGAAACGCTTTTTTCCAGGTTGATCAATCTGAACATTAATTTCGACATTTCAGGATTACGTACAAAATTACAGGTTCTAGCACAAAATACCTTTAACAAACTTACAACCCATTGGACTCCTTTTTCTCCAGAAAGACTTGTACATACTTAAGAAACTAGCAAGAATGACACCATAGTTATCACTCGCCCAGATAAAGGCAAGGGTGTTGTGTTATGAATAAATCTGATTATATTAATAAGGTTGAAAGCATTCTAAATGACAACACGAAATTCAAAACTCCTAGGTAAGCCAGATTTTGCAACCATTTTTAGAATTGAAGATCGGATCAATAGATTTTTAAAAGTGTCTTAAAAGATAAAAATATTTTATCTAAAGAAAAGTACCATTCTCTCTATAGTACCGGTTCTACCTATGGCATTATGTATGGACTTCCTAAAACACACAAAGAAGGCCTTCAATCAGACCTATACTAGCATCATATGATACCCCGAATTACAGGTTGTTTAGCTAAGTTCCTTGTTCCCTTGCTTTCCCCATTGACAGAAAATGAATATAACATCAAAAATTCCTTCAACTTTAAAGAAGCCATACTTAGCCAGGACTCAGACCTCTTTATGGTCAGTTATGACGTTGAGTCTCTGTTTACCAATGTACCTGTGAATGAGACTATTGAAAATTATTATTAATAAAACTCTTTCCTGAAACTGACTCCCCTTTTTTATAATTTTAATAAATCTGATTTTAAGAAACTATTGCAACTGGCAGTGCAGGACACTGCCTTCATTTTTAATAATAATTGTTACACTCAAATCGATGGTATGGCTATGGGTTCTCCATTAGGGGCCCATATTTGCAGGCATTTTTATGTGCTCCCTGGAGGAGCATTTTTTAGACACCTGTCCTTTGAGTTACCATCCGCTATTCTACAAAAGGTACGTTGACGATACCTTCGCGCTTTTTAAATCCAAGTACAACGCTGAAAGGTTTCTTCATTTAACATTAATACGGACACCCAAATATAATTTACTATGGAGTGCGAAAGTGATAATAAAACTACCATTCTTAGATGTTTTAAGTCTACGACAATATGATCATTTTAATACTTCAGTTTACAGGAAGGCAACTTTTACAGGATTAGGTTCAAATTTTTATAGTCACTGTTTTTATGGTTTTAAATTAAATTCTTTATCCACATTACTTCATCGTGCTTTCTCATTGACATCTAGTTGGGAATTTTTTCACGAAGAAATCAACTTTTTACGTCAATATTTTTACCAACAATTATTTTCCCACTATACTTTTTTCACAGGTATGTTCGCAAAACTTCTTAATAACGTTTTTATCCCCACAAAAGTCTCCTTACCTACTGTGCCTAAGCTTCCATTTTATGCAAATTTACCTTTAATCCATGACAAAAATTTCTACGATGCACTAAGAAAACTGATATTTTGATTATATACCAGCTATTAGATTTAATATCATCCCAACAAACCCACTCAGTTTAGGTAGTTTGTTTAAATTCAAGGATAACTTGACCCTTTGATGACCTCATGCGTTGTGTACAAGTTTAATTGCCTAGATGTAATCTGGGGACCTACGTGGATCCACACAGAGGTTAC
>NC_061107.1:40873681-40887796 GCF_015104395.2 Macrobrachium nipponense | reverse complement strand
ATTAGCGTTTGTTGCAATTCCTCTCCGCCCTCTCTCTCTCGCTCTCTCTCTCTCTCTCGTCTCTCTCTCTCTCTGTGTGTGTGTCGGTTGACTGCGTAAATTTGTACAACTACAAAGTTTACTATTCAGGCACAAACAAATGATTATATGTTAGTTTAACCGGACCACAGCTGGCCCGAAAGCTTAGATTTTTATTTACGTTGCCCATGAGCCAATTTGTTACTTAGCAACGGGAACGACAGTTTATCGTGGTATCCGAACCACACAATATCGAGAAATGAATTTCTTATCACCAGAAATAAATTTCACTGGTTCTGCATTGGCGGCAGCGGTGAGCGAACTCGGGCTACCAGATTGATAGACAAGTATGCAACTCACTCATCCAATGAGGAAAACTGATACATATAATATATGTAACATAAGCACGTTAACCCTTACAGGTTTGGTTCCAGAAATAAAGACAATACGACAGTCACTGCTACGTTCATAATATAACTGCTGAACCGTCTATACCAGGGGTTCTCAAACTGTTTAACTCCTCGACCTCCCAATTAAGTTTCAAATTTTATATCAACTCCAATGTCAAAATCAATTTGAGTTGTAGACATGCAGTATGATAAAGATGTAACACAGTAAGAGAATATGTTGAGAACTTTAGATGTACGAGTACTCCGACCGTTATTTTATTAACCCTTTTTGATATATATATGCACCAATTCCTTTTGTTCACTCCGACAATTTACGTTTCAAGGTTAAACAGATTATTGAAAACGAACTAGGATTTTTGAAATTAAAATAAACCTCATTCCTATGAACAACCTAAGAAAATTGGTGGTTTCTTTAGTTATAAGGACAAGCGTTCAGGATTTCATGAGATCCAAACATAATATATAAATTTCAATGCCCAAGATGCCTTGGTAGTTACGTTGGATCCTCTCGAAGGCTGTTGCAGATTCGTTATTATAGCCATTTAGGTCTTAGTTACAGGACAGGGTCAAGAATATCCAATACCGAATTTTCAAATATAAGGACTCATGCATCGAAAATACAAAATTAATGAGGAAAAAAGAATTTTTCAATAATAGGCACTACTAAACAAACAGCCTACTTAACGACCCTTGAGTCTTTATTTATCAAGGCACCTCTCCCCAGGCTTAAAACTCTAATGTTTCTTTCGTCTCCTCTCACTCTGGCCTAAGTGTTTGTCTGGGCATGTATGAACTGTTGTGGTCACTTGACTCTTTTCCTTACCTTGAATAGGTAGCCTTCTCACTTATTCATGTTTTGTTTTTATTTAAAGTTTTACATTATGTTTAGCTGATTTTTATATTGGTAATAATTTGTACTTTTAACTTGTAATTTATCATGTAAATTTTAATTATTGCAGACTGATGATGTGTTGAAGCAACATGAAACGTTTCACATATAAATAAAGCATGCTTCTTAGACTGCTGTCTTCCTGGGACTCCTGAATGTTTTATCTAACGATTTTCCTGATATATATATATATATATATATATATATATATATATATATATATATATATATATATAGTATATACTATATATATATATATATATATATATATATATATAGATATATATATATATATATATATATTATATATAGTATGATATATATATATATATATCTATATCTTATATATCTATATATAGATATATATATATATATATATATATATATATAGTATATATAATATATATATATATATATATCTATATATATTATAATTCTATATATATAGATATAGATATAATATATATATATATATATATATATTAATATAATATATATCTATATATAATAATAGTATATATATTATATCTATATCTATATCTATATAGTATATTATAGATATATATTGTTTTATTATATATATATATATATCTATATATATCTTTTATATATATATATATATATATATGAGAATATATATATATATATATATAATACATATATTTATGTATATATATATATATATATATATATATATATCTATCTATCTATCTTATATATATATATCTATATATAGTATATATATATATATATATATATATATATTAATATATATAGTATATATATATATATATATATATATATATATATATATATTATAGATATATTCTATGTATATATATATATATATATCTATAGATATTATCTATCTATATATATATATATATATATTATAATTATAAATATATATATATATATATATTAATATATATCATTAATATTCTATATATCTAAATCTCGTATTAATATAGTATATAGATCATTATCTATTACCTATCCATATATATATATATAGTATATAGTATATATATATATATATATATCTATCTATATATATATATAATATACGTATATGCATCTATATCTATATATCTATATATATATATATATATATATATATATATATATATATATATATATATATATACTATATATATTGTGATGAAGAGCCAACTATTTGGTTGTCAAAAAATAGTTACCGTCACAACAACCAAACACCTGCACCTTCATCACAAATAAAATACGACTGAAAATTCTAATGGTAACAGTGATCCCTGAAAATTTCTTAATTACTATAAGATTCAGACTAAGTTCATTGAAACAGGTTCGAGACAATCAAATAAGTAATTGAAATTAATTAAATTTTAAAGAGCATCACTTCATCAACTACTTTGAAAAGTCTAAACATTTCCCCAGTTCTAACTCACTTCAATTAAATTGAAGGAAAGCAAAGCAATTGCCCCTCTATATTTCTAAGTAAACAAAACTGAATATACTGGTGAAAAAAAGAAAACACACTAAAAATTTCAAATACAAAAATTTATGAGTGTAATTCACAATCTTAGGGAAATTTACTAATAATTGAAAACAACACAAACTGTAATTAATTCTTGCATTAGTTATTAAGTAAAATTAAATAAAAATTAGTTTATCATAGAAAATAATTAATTACGGAACTAAATTATCCAGGCAAGTTTCAAAGAGTTAAGTAACAAGTAAAATTTGAAAATTACTTCACAAGTGTTAAACAACAATAAAACTTGAAAAGAATTCTAAGTAAATGCAAAGTAATTCATAAATGATAAATTAAATTAAATAAGCAACAATTAAGTTAATCACACAAATTGTGAATACAAAACAAAACACACAATACCTATGGATATCAATTCACCATCAAAATGGGGAAAATAAGAAATGGTATCAAAATAAAAAAAAATTAAAAGAATTAAACAATGAATATAAAAATTTGCAATTTGCAAAAAAATTACTAGTTTCACTAAACCCCGTGTAAAATATGTTTTTAAGTTGCAACATAAAACTTGTAGCAATACATTACCTTGGTACCAATTATGTATCTGCTGCAGCTAGCTCCAAATATTCACCATATTCCATAAATTCACAATAGTACTTAAAAATGCGCTATACAATGTCTGCTCAGATTCCACAATAAGCACTAAGCAATATTAGAAAACTCTAAGATATATCAAACATAAAATTTATGAGTGACCGACCACTAAGTCTAAAAATCTTTACAATAATGTGAAAGTCAGAATTCTTTCATAGTGGAGAGAGAGAGAGAGAGAGAGGAGAGAGAGAGAGAGAGAGAGAGAGAGAGTTTGGCTTCGGCACACCCTTCTATGCAACGCGACAGTAAGTCTCAGAATGATGTAATTGCTCTCTCTTCAATGGAAACTGGTTAAGAAATCTTAGCCCTAAAATGCCTGACGGGCTCAAATGACTTTGGGAACGAGAGACAGCTAACATTGTAAAAATTCTCTATTAAAACGATAAATAAAGAGAAAGTGGGATCACAGTCATAAAGAACATTTATTATTAAGTGATTTAAGAAAATAAAAGTCTCTTAATATGAAAGGAATAATTGTTTAAACTAAGTGCAAAGACTGAGTGACATCACTTCCTGTAGATGACGTATGCTTAAACCGAATGTTCTAGATCAATCTTAAGAAAGATGATGTAATCTTAAAGAAA
The DNA here is from genome assembly GCF_015104395.2 of Macrobrachium nipponense. NCBI lineage: Eukaryota > Metazoa > Arthropoda > Malacostraca > Decapoda > Palaemonidae > Macrobrachium > Macrobrachium nipponense. Next base: position 40,883,770 of record NC_061107.1, on the reverse strand, counting down.
AATGGAGAAATCTTCACGTGGTTTCTTGACAAAGACGTACAAGTCTGAAACAGACTCGAGCGAGTAAGATGGACATGTTTTTTAAACAAAACCGGAGACTTTGAGATCTCCTAATATCAAGTGATAACAGAAACTTCCTGCTTTGAATGGACAATGCTAATCTCTCTCTCTTCTCACATACTGCGTTATTTTTAACTTTTAAATACACAATGGGAAATCTGAACATACATTATTAGAATATATTAACTCTAAGCAAAATAAGGAATCTGAAAATATTGCAAGCAAATTTAGAACACTTCATACAGTTATGGAGAGGATAATATGCATCCAACGTGAGTCAGAAAGATCCTTACCCTCGTGTAGGAGTTAGCCCTAAAACCGCATGGAACATGACCACCACATGCAGACAGGAGCACACAATGACGTTCAGTAAATTAAACATAGGTGTAATTAATGTATATTTATGTATAATATGTGTAATAATAACTTATTTTCAGCTTATGATACCTGATTTCTTTACTTATTTCTTTTTTTTTTTTACAATAGTCTTCTGTAAATACTTAAAACTAGGTCTTTGGTGACTATAGTACCTTCGTTCCTCATGACGTCACAAAACGCATGCAGGTTCATATTTTTATTAGAACCTTGATAATGTCAATATGTATAGGTTGACGAAATAACTGTCGAGTGTATATGTACTGGAGGAAATGGAAGAATCCCATTACCTAAATGTGTCTATTCGTAACTTAAACAATGAAGTGTAGAAAATACTCAGAAAATATGAAGCAATATAAAAAAAAGCTGCTTAACGAAGAAAAAGGCCATTCTATTCAATGAATAGAGTGGCCTTTTCTTCGTTAAGGAATATACATACTTTGCCCTAAAAGTATGCATATTCATTATGTGATTGAGTTGCTTGCTACCATATGTACAACATCCTCGATAATCAACCAAGTGTCTACGTAACCCGCTGTACTCCAAATCGCTCTCGTTATAGGCTTGTCATTGGGCCGCTCTGGATTCCAAAGACATTTGGGTACTATAAATTAGGTAAAATATTATTAGGTTTCCAGGAAATAGGTTTTAATTTTGTTATATAATTTTTCCTTTTTTTAGCATCTCATAGTCCACTGAAAATTTTTCTGTATTATTTCTATAAAGTGCAATGTATATTCGTTGGACTTTCTTCCATTTATTTCTCTTGTTGAACGTTGAAGACCTGTTATATATATATCCGAATTTTATCTTACAAAAAACTCTTGCTATTTCAAGCAAGGTTAACAGCTTGGTAGTGTGGAAGACATTGCATTTCTTTTCAATTAAAATACAACCAAAATTGTGCAATATACCTTCATAGGCACCAGTTAATCTTTCGAAAATTTTAGGAATATGCAGCTGTGCCCATTACTTTAGTTTTCGAGACGGCACCTTTCTGACCATAGATTGATTAACAAAGTCATACTCCTGTCAATATGAAGAAAACCAGAACGAGGAGTTAGACCCGAAAAAACCTATGCTAAATATTTTTTTGTTACGTTTTGTGCCATTTTTTGTCATCTCTCGACTGCTTTTTTTTTCTTTTACTGTGGCGAAAACTCCACTTTTATACTCAGGAGAACCTCCTACACCTATCGGCATATTAACTGTTTGCTTCCACTCACTTTAAAGTAATGTTAAACAATCTGAGAAAAAATTACGGACATGAAATATTATGTGAAAATCATGTAAGTTTTTCCACTTACATTCAATATGTGTTCTCCTTTAATTGACATGGGTTAGATATTTGTCATTTATAAAACTATATTTTTGGATAAACTGTTCATATTAATTTTGTTTGTGTAGTTGAGTGCTTGGCACCAGACTCCTTAACATGTAAATGGAAATAATTTAATTATATTTGCTATAAATGGAATGGAACAATATAATTTGATTTGCATATATACGCACGCCCTTTTCACTTGGAGATATAACTTGGGCTTATGTTAAACTTCAAAGTTAAAGAAGTTATACGTTGAGAAAGCAGTCCCAACTTTCCTACGCAGGTTGAGTTCTACCACAGACATTTAACTACAGTTACCAATTCTCTGATTATTTCGAAAGAAGCAACGGTGTTTACTAAATGACCCAACCCAACATGGTTTGCCTTGGTTGCTAGATCGTGTCATGTGCTTAATCCTTGATTGGCAGAGCTAATCGGCTAGTGTTGTGAAAGTTGTCTGCTGACTCGGTTTGTCATAAAGCATCAATGAATGCATCAGTGACACTTCTCTTCTTTTATCATTGCTAAGTAAAAGCTTCATATTCATAAATTTGTGAAGGCATTTATTAAAAAACCACTGGGATAACAGTAATTAGTAGAATATTTCTTTAAAAAAGTGACCTCATTGTTAACTGAATTCTCTTCGAGTAGCTATACGTTGAAAAATTCTTTGAGTTTAAATAAAGGATTTTATGTCAAGACTCAGACCTGTTTATGGTAAGCCTCGATGTTGAGGATGAAACTATTTTACTGATAACTGTTATCCCAGTAGTTTATTTTATAAATGCCTTCCCAACTTTATGAATATGTAGCTTTTACCTTAGCAATGCTATTCAGACTATACCTAGGATGTCGTTCTATGCCAGTGTTCCATTTTTAATCAATTCGAAATTCTATGCCAAAATGCAACATATTAGAACATACTCTCCGGCCATAAAATGCCAGCTGATCCCAACAAACCCATTGACAGTTGGTTTTATTTTTAAATATAAAAAGTTAAACCCTTTAATGACATCTAATATTGCCTATTTATATATATGTCCTAGATGTGATCTAGGAAAATATGTCGGAGCCTGAAGAAGACTTCTTAAGGTCCGAATAGATTTCTTTGTGGGGGGTGGGTTGTTTCCGTACTGGAGTCAAATTATCATCAACCGAATTTTCCAGCATCCGTACCCAACACAAAGAAATGCAGAGGCAATATTGAATATAAAAACAATAAGATCCTTACAAAAGCGTCTTCTCCACAGCAGCTAGCGGTCTTCGAATCGCTCTACCTCCACCCCTCTGTACCTGGCGTAAACAACACAGATGTTTTTCCATTTTAGTCACTCATCTTCCTTCCTTTACTGGAAATGGTACTTTTCAGCTTGAAAATGGGGGCTGGTTCCCTGAACGTTGCATTGAATAAACACGTCTCCATTTAAACCCTTACCGCTATGTATGTATGTATGCGTGATATATATATATATATATATATATATATATATATATATATATATATTATATATATTATATATATATTATTATTATATATATTATATATATATAATATATATATATATATATATATATATATATATATATATATATATATATATATATATATATATATATATATATATATATATATATATATATATATATATATATATATATATATATATATATATATATATATATATATATATATATATATATATATATGCACGTTGAGATGTCACCATTTTGAGATACGATACGATGTGGGAAAATCAAATCATGAGTTGTATAACGACTTATTCCCAAGGTAATGGTTTGCTCTTTTTGCAATATTTCGGAAACTTATGACCTCATTACCGAGTGATTGTACGACTTCTAGGAAGAGAATCATTCTAGAATTCTTGTTAAGAGGGAGAACGATCTTACGCAAGAAACTGTATATTTCTTCTCGGAAAGAAAATTACCAGTTTGGTAGTTCATTATTCTGTTCGTCATTGCATAAAGGAAGGACACGCGCTTGTTATTCATCTTAATAACCCTTTTTCTGAGCGAAGCACATGCTGCATAGTGCTTTATGCTACCTCCCTGGCTGATATAGTTAATTGAATCGTGTCGACAATAAAAAGGTTTGCGGTCTCATGAAGTGTCAATGTAATCACAAAGGAAAGTTTATTAAGGCGTAGTATACCGATGCAAAACTCGTGTTTTTTTATATTTAAAATGATTGTACTTTTTATCAATTGAATAACTTTAAAGAAAAAGTAAGGAATAATACATTTCTATCGTCTGGTTTACATATTTGGGTATATATTTGAGCTTGTATATATATATATATATATATATTTATATATATATATATATATATATATAATATATATATATATATATATATATATATATATTATATATATAGTATATATATATAATTATATTATATAATATATATATATAATATTACTATATATATATATATATATATATATATATATATATAATATATATATATATATATATATATATATATATATATATATATATATATATATATATATATATATATATAATATATATATATATATATATATATATATATATATATAATATATATATATATATATATATATATATATATATATATATATATATATATATATATATATATATATATAAAGATAACACACAACATTAAAACTACGCACTGCATAATTCATAAAAATTACACAATATTTAAAAATTCAATGAACATCAGCATGTTGAAAATTAAAAAAATTTTAATATCTTTAAACAGAAAAACACCAATCGCTAAAATTATGTTCAGTAAAGTTACATTAAAATTATTCTAAGAAGTGCAGAAAAACACACCAAAAATCATGATATGTATGTATAAAATGAAAAATGAAGAATAAATAAATAACACTAAAACAGTAAGGCTATTCTGTACCTTATCCTCGCAAAGGACGGGCATTGACTGAGAGAATTTTTAAAATAAATATAAAAAAGCACTCTAGGCGATGAACAACTGAACAGAGGAGGATTGTGCATTTAAGGACGGAACTGTCTTTTTTATCATAATGGATTCCAAGGTTTTTAGGTCGTTTTCATTTTGTATTTGGCGTATAATAGTAAAATCCTTATCATTAATGTGTGTTTTACTTGATTTAGAGTGGTTCCTGATATTTGACTGCTTGGGGTTTGTTAGTCTGTTGCCCGTTCTAAAACTTAAGCCCCTGTGAGAATTTATTCTCACTTTTAGTAACCTCTTTGTACAACCCACATAAGTCCCGTGATCACATCTCGGGCACGTATATTTATATACAACATTGGATTTTAAAAGAGGACTAAGGCGGTCTTTCGTTTTGAAGAGGGATCCGTTAGTTAATGGATTTTCTGGAACTATTTTTAGGTTCAGTGCCGGGAATTCTTTGTGAATAATTGCCAGGAACTTTTTTCTGAAGAGGTCGTCATGAAGAAAAGTGAAGCAAACATTTTTAATTTTGGTACTGTCAAAACCGTTGGCACACCTATGAATCGGGCATTGTCTGGAAAGCAGTTATTTTTAAGGTATTGGGAAAGCAAGTTAATTTCATCATTAAAAATAAGCCAATTAGAGGTATGGGTGACGGCCCTGTGTAGTAGAGTTTAGATAGTATTGAGTTTAAAATTATAAAAGCAAGAACTATAAAAGTTAATACCTAACCCAGTAAAAGTCTTTTTTCTAAAAACACCCGTGTAAAAGCCTTCTTCGTTCCTGGACACTAGAACATCCAGAAAGGGGAGCTTGTTATTTTCTTCTTTATCGAGTGTAAATCTGATATTAGGGTGTAAGGCATTTACAAATTCTAAGAATTGTTCCGCATTAAACTTGTTTAGGAATGAGGCGAAAGTGTCATCCATGTATCTACGATAAAACTGAAGCAAGAAGTTAAGGGGGCAATCATCAAACATACGCTCTTCCAAAGAGCACATAAAAATATCAGCAAGTGTTGGACCCAGGGGGGATCCCATTGCTACTACTTCAACTTGTCTGTATAAAAAGCCATTAAAATTGAAAGTGGTGTCCTACACGGCTAATTCTAACAACTATTTAAAAAACTCACGACTAAAATAATGAAAAGCAGAGTCTGGCTCTATGAATAACTTATTTAAGATAATGTCTACCGTCTCCCTTACAGGGACATTAGTAAAAGGGGACTCAACGTCCAGACTGACCATAAATAAATCTGAATCTTGTATAAGAATATCCTCCTTGAATTTATGAGAGTTGCTTAAAGAAAATTCATTTTTAGTGAGAGGATCAAGTAAAGGAACCAGAAATTTGGCTAGCTTCTAACTCGGGGTGTTCACTGAGGAAAGAATGGGCCTTAATGGAACATCTTCTTTATGTATTTTGGGCAACCCATACAAAACCTCATACGAAGACCCTGTAGGGAATAGTTCCTGGTATATATCCTCATCAATAATCTTCTTTTGTTTTAGCAACCTTAGAAACCTTGCAATTTTGTCCTCTGGTTTAATGATATTATATAAATCTGGAACACCCATTTTCTCAAACTTTGTATGATCGTTTAAGATAATATCCCTTTTCTCAATATATGCATCCTTATCCAAAATTACACAACCCTTACTTTTGTCTGGTCTTGTAATAAAAATACTGTCATCATTGGCCAAGTTTTTTAAAGTGTCAAAATTATATTTGTTGAAGAAAGGAGTCCATCTACTGTTTGACTTATGATATGCACAATGAGCTAAAGATAATAACTGCCATCTAAAATTGTCCAAATTAGCATTGAAAGGCAGGGATTTAAGACGGCGAAAGAGAGATTCTGTGGGTAGAAAGAACCTGCTGTAGTTCGGCCTGTAATTCGGTAAACAAAATTCTAAACCAAGAGAAAGTAAGAACTCTTCCCTCTTTGACAATAACCTTTTTAAAAAGTTAAAAACAGTATGCGTATTATTGTTATTTCTACAGAATTGAGGGGTGATTATTCCCAAGCTCCTTAGTTTTCTATTATGTCTTTCATTTACATCGTTGATGAAATTCAAAATGGTATTATTGAAAAGACGTATAAAAATTACCTTGTCTAAAATGCTGAGACAGCTGCTTATGAAGGTTTTCTGCTCAGATACCAACTTGTTTAATCTTTCGATATTTTTCTGCTTAGACACAATCTCCATCTCTAACAGTCATTTAGTAGTTTCAATATGAAATTCTGAATGATAGAGTGAGGTTTTATACACCTAAAATTTAATTAAATTAGGCACTACATTATTTAGTTGACAAAACTGTAGGAATGTCAAATCTAATTTGGCTTTATCTAACTTCTTGGTGAATCTTTCCAGCATTCTGCATCTTGCTATTAGTTGTGTACCATACCTCCTCCAAATAGGTTCTTGAAATGGTTAAAACCTCTTGATCTGATGCGAGGAAGGAACAGAATAACGAAGAAAAAACTGCTGATGTTCATCGTGATTGGTGTAGCCTTCGTAGCGGGTTATCCCATAAATATCCTTAGAAGACGGAGCTGCAGCTCTAGGTACATCTTATCATAGGAACCATAGGGAAAGGCATCGCACTCAGGTACATTTATTTTGCCGACGTTTCACGACTCATAGTCGCATCCTCAGGGCTATAATTAAAGATAAACACACAATATTAAAACTATGCACTGCATAATTCATAACAATTACGCAATATTTAAAAGTTCATGTTGAACATTAAAAAAAATTTTATATCTTAAAACAGAAAAACACCAAGTGCTAAAATTATGTACAGTAAAGTTACATTAAAATTATTTTAAAAATTACAGAAAAAAAACACACCAAAATTAATATGTATGTAAAAAATAAAAAATGAAGAATGAATAAAAAACACTAAAACAGTAAGGCTATTCTGTACCTTATCCTCGCAAAAGACGGGCTTTTTATACAGACAAGTTGAAGGAGTAGCAATGGGATCCCCACTGGGCCCGACACTTGCAAATATTTTTATGTGCTCTTTGGAAGAGCGTATGTTTGATGATTGCCGCCTTAGCTTCTTGCCTCAGTTTTATCGTAGATACATGGATGACACTTTCGCCTTATTCCGAAACAAGTTTAATGCGGAACAATTCTTAGAATTTGTAAATGCCTTACACCCTAATATCAGATTTGCACTCGATGAAGAAGAAAATAACAACCTTCCTTTTTTTAATGTTCTAGTGTCCAGGAACGAAGAAGGCTTTTACACGGAAGTTTCTAGAAAAAAAGACTTTTACTGGGTTAGGTATTAACTTTCATAGTTCTTGCTTTCATAATTTTAAACTCAATACTATCTCAACTCTCCTACACTGGGCCGTCACCCATACCTCTAATTAGCTTACTTTTAATGGTGAAATTAATTTTCTTTCCCAATACCTTAAAAATAACAGCTTTCCAGACAAACTTTTGTTTAAAATGCTTAAGAAAATGCTTGATACCCGATTCATAGATGTGCCAACGGTTTTGACAATACCAAAATTTAAAATGTTTGCTAGCTTCCCTTTTCTTCATGACAACCTCTTCAGAAAAAAGTTCCTGGCAATTATTCAAAAAGAATTCCCAACACTGAACCTAGAAATAGTTCCAAGAAATCCATTAAATATCGGATCCCTCTTCAAAACGAGAAAGACCGCCCTAGTCCTCTTCTAAAAACTAATGTTGTATATAAATATACGTGCCCGAGATGTGATCACGGGACTTATGTGGGTTGAACGAAGAGGTTACTAAAAGTGAGAATAGATTCTCATAATGGCTTAAGTTTTAGAACGGGAAGCAGATTAACAAACCCCGAGCAGTCAAATATCAGGAACCACTCTAAATCAAGTAAAACATACATTAATGATAAGGATTTTACTATTATTAGCGACGTAAAAACCTTGGAATCTATTATGAAAAAAAGGATAGTTCCGTCCTTAAATACACAATCCTCCTCTTTTCAGTTGTTCATCGACTAGAGTGCTTGTTTATATTTTTTTTTATTCTCTCAGTCACTGCCCTTCCTTTGCAATGATAAGGTACAGAATAGCCTTACTGTTTTAGTGTTATTTATTTATTCTTCATTTGTTTTATTACATACATATATTAATTTTGGTGTGTTTTTTTTTTTTAATTTTTAAAATAATTTTAATGTAACTTTACTGTATATAATTTTAGCGCTTGGTGTTTTTCTGTTTTAAGATATTAAATTTTTTTTAATGTTCAACATGCTGTTGTTCAATGAATTTTTGAATATTGTGTAATTTTTATGAATTCTTCAGGGCGTAGTTTTAATGCTGCGTGTTTATCTTTAATTATAGCCTTGAGGATGCGACTATGAGTGGTGAAACGTCGAATATATATATATATATATATATATATATATATATATATATATATATATATATATATATATATATATATATATATATATTATATATATATATATATATATATATATATATATATATATATATATATATATAATATATATATCTAATAAAAGGAGCCCATAAAAACACCAAAATGTAGAGAGAAAAGTACTATATTTCAGAGACTGCTGTCTCTCTCTTCAGGTATATGAATGAGAAAAGTTTACAGAAAAGGTGGTATTTATACCAAGAGATTCGTCCACAAGTAAGCCAATTTAGGTCACCCCCGCTGATAATCTTCCTTTAATCTTCTTAAGCGTTGGTTGAATGAACACTGCGTCGACGATATCCGATGTCCAATTCCCTTTTGAGATGTTCATTACCTGCTTCTCTTTTATTAAGGCCGATTCCATCATTTGACTCTTGTACCGGCAGTTGCTGCTATAAATTACACGTGACATATTCCAGTTTATTCTATGGTTATGTTCATTTATATGGTTGAAAATAGCCGAGTTCTGTTGTCCATACCTAACTGACCGTTTGTGTTGTATTAATCTCTGGGGAAGTGATTTACCTGTAAATCCGATGTAAGATTGGTCACAGTCCTGGCATGGGATCTCATATACCCCAGAGTCTTTGGGCGATGTCTTTTGTTGGAGGTTAATCAGGGATTTGGCTAAGGTATTTGGGTAGGTAAATGCAAAAAGGGTTGGATTTCCCAAGGGTGTGAGTTACTCTCTTAATCGTCTCCAGGTGGGGAATTTTTATTTTATTGTTGGGTGTGTCTCTGGTCTTGTCTTTAGGGGGTCGGGGAATCATTCTACAAGCAAAAATTCGGGTGTAGTATGGGTAGTCCTTTAAGTCCTATTTTAGCCAATCTGTACATGGAATACTTTGAAACTACAGTAATAAATGCAATAAAACCCAAAAACATGCTGTGGATGAGATACGTGGATGACATACTAACATTTTGGGATAATAAGT
>NC_061107.1:40861181-40868681 GCF_015104395.2 Macrobrachium nipponense | reverse complement strand
TAGGCAAATCTGCGTTAGCAAATTGTTAATGAGGAATGGAGTGGGCAGCTGCAGCTTCTGTACGCCCATCTTGTGTGGTCTTATTTTAAGTGAATTTAGAATAATGATTAAGATGGAGGGTTTGATGTCCTTTTCTTGACAGAATACAAATTTACTATATACAGGAAACCAACGCTCTCACTTTCATACAATCACTACCTTAGCTATCATGATATCCCTATCAAGATAGGTGTAGCCAGCAACTTATTCCTAAGAGCCTTAGGAATTGTTCCCAGATTTCCTGTAAAAAGAATTTGAACTAATTTGTAAGCAGCTTTCGTCTTTAAGGTATCCTGACCATATAATTGAGGAGGCAATTCACAAGCAAACATAATTTTCTACTGACCCCCTCAAGACAAGACCAGAGAGACACTCAACAATAAAATAAAAATTCCACACCTGGACAGGATTAAGACAGTGACCCGGACCCTCGGAAAATCTAACGCTTTTGCATTTACTTACCCAAACACCTTAGCCAAATCCCTGATTAACGTCTAACAAAAAACATCCCCCAATACACAGGCATTTACGAAATCCCATACCTGGATTGTGACCAATCTTACATCGGATTTACAGGGAAATCACTTCCCCAGAGATTAATATAACATGGATTAAACAGAGACCAGTAAGAACATCTCAAAGGGTGCATGGGATTCAGATATCATTGACAAAGTTTTCATTCAACCAACGTTTAAGAGGATTAAAGGAAGATTATCAGTGGGAGTGACCTAAATTGGCTTACCTGTGGAAGGATCTTTTAGTATAAATACCACCCTTTCTGTCTCTGAAATACAGTATTCCTCCTATACTTTGGCATTTTTATGGGCTATTTAGTGGAACTCTGTTGTAACATATATCTTTTATAATTAGATATATATATATATATATATATTATAATATATATATATATATATATATATATATCTATATTATATATCTATATATATCTATATAGATATATATACTCTTATATACTATATATCTATATATATATAAATATAATCAAGATATATATATATATATATACTATATATATCTATATATATATATCCGTATATAATAATATATATATACTATATATATATATCATATCTATAGTAATAATATATATGATATTATATACGATATATATATATATATATTTTATATTTCCTCTATACTTTGGATTTTTATGGGAGGGCTCCTTTTATAGATGGAACTCTGTTGTAACAATATATATATAGATATATATAATTACCATATATATATATATATATAATATATATATAATATATAAATAATATATAATCTATCTATATATATAATATCTATATTATATTATATACATATTAGATTTTATAATTTCTATATATATATATATAATAATATTAATAGATTATATATATCTATAATATATATATAATATCTATATATATAATATATATAATATATATATATATATATATATATAATATAAATATAACATAATATATAGAGATATATATATATGATATATATATATATATTATATATATGATATATATATATATATATTATATATATATATATATATATATATATATATATATATATATATATATATATAGATATATATATATATATTTATATATATATATATATATATATATATATATTAATATATATATGATATATATATATAATAATATATATATATAGATATATATATATATATATATATATATATATATATATATATGAGTATAGTATATAATATATCGAGCTACAAATGTCCTTTGATATCTAATACGCTCCACCTCGGAATTAATATATTCTCATATATGTTTAACCGATGGGGAATTGAGATTTGCCGGCTCACGGGCGCGAGCCATCGACACCTTCCAATCCAGGACGACAGTGAGGCTTAAATCCACCCCACCACCGCAAGAGGCATATGCTAGTAATTAAATTACGTCGATAACAAATTATGCAATCTGGAATGCATAATAGTACAACCTCGAATGTTTAGCAAAATTTGTAAACAATGAATTCCTCAAGATGCCAGAACTAGACATTCATAATATTGGCAAGTCGCATGATCCTGACGTCAGAGCAATGCAGTGTACTGTACATCGATTCATGCTTCAAAAAGGTCATGTTCGTGGAGTTTTCCAGAACATAGCTTGCGTAAGTTGGTACCTTAGTGACCGTGCGTTCGTTCGTACAGGGCATGAATGCAATATAATCCCGTAGAGTGGTGATTATTGGTTAATTTAGAAAGCTGAGTTGACCTTAGAAGTTCCATCAGATAAGGTAACGTGGAATTAAAGACTTTAAAAAACCATTGAATATTGTGAAAGGGTTTTAAGTACAGAGAAGCAATTAAAAAGGTTTATGGGATATATATCCATTCTCTTTACTTACTGTTATGTTTGATAATGGTGGTTTCTTTTACAGAGGGATTCGGTTTGTCACTAACGAAAATGAATTCTCTATTTTTCATTGATCTGAAAGACTGATGGAGTTTCTTTTAACAGGAGAATAGTGTGTGGAAATTTTAGTAACAGTCTCTTAAGGATTTTTGGAATTTGAAATAAATTCTCTTTAATTTTCACGTTAGCTCTTTTCAGGGAAATAAAGCCTCTCTTTTTTTGTATTTCAGTAGTTTGAATTAGCCCAGATTTAATGACTGAATTTAGCTACGAAGATGGCAGGTTGCTGGGAACGTCAAAGGTAGGTCACATTACTAGATACTTTTAGTTTAAGAATTATCGCGTTAATTGAATCCAGTATTGTACTGAATGAGCAAATGGAATTCGTTGCTAATAAAAGTGTCAACTATACAGAATAATAGTGATTGGACATTTATGTTATGTTTATTTTTATATTGTGATGATACTTACAATGCCGCTCTTTATAAATATGCCTTCTAAGGTTCATAGTGCCTAATAGTGCCTCAAGTTTAATTGGAACTGGAACTTTTCATAATAAAAATTACTTTAGAGAGCATTGCATAATTCATCAGTGATCATGTTTCAGGTGTTAACATTTCCGATTAGTGTCAAACCAGTCTGAAATATGATTTTCTCATTCTATCTTTCAAACACGCAAGCACACACACGCGTGCGCGCGCTCACGTGCACTCGTGGGTGGGCAATGTTTGAACATTTTTATTTTCTTTTATAGAAATTATTGGATATAATTCATCAGTCATTATATTTCGTTTGTTAACATTTCCTATTAGTGTCATTCCAGTCTGGAGCATGATTGTTGGTTAATCTTTCTTTATCTTTGTATCACACCTCTTCACGGGATCAAAATATATATAATGAAAAAATGAAGAATGCACCACTACAGAATTTAAGACTACGTTCCCTTCACCCTATAATTACTGGCGACAGAAGGTCCCGCTGCAACCTACTGTACTTGATATCTTAAAGCACGACAGATTCCCAAGAATGAGATGTAAACAGATTTTTTTGTAAATTTTTGCCTTGTTGAAATGTAAGGAAAATATCCCTAGAGATATATTGCTTGTACTGTAGCTACACTTCCTGGAGGTCTGTCTTTCTTTATATGCATAAGTTGCCTTTCGCTTTTATATACAATATGATGCAAGGATGAATTTGGGGTAAGTGTTCTCCTCCCCTGTTTTTTTTTTTTAAATCAAAACGAAAAGCCAGAGTCTTCTAAAAAGAAATAAAGGAAAAATAATGATATCCTCTTATGTTCCCAGACCGGATAATGAAGCTATTTCAGTCAAAATATTAGTTACATTTTCATAAAAATGCTGCATGACGATATGAATATCATATGGAAAGAGAGATCTTCATATATAAATTTACAGTTTCGTTTTCTGTTACAAAGGGACCCTAAATATAAATGATTACTGAACTCCGTCATTCAGAAGGAGAATTTTACAGGCATTTCTGCTATCATTTTCAGTGTCATCAAATTGAGTCTAAGCCAAACTCCAAAATACCCAAAAATAAAACCTTCTTTTCCTCAAAATTGTTATACTAACATGATAACAAATGAAATTGAATTGTAAATCCAAAGATATGAAGCCTAATCACTCCTAGCAGAAGAAATCATCTTAAATGAAAGCCGCTCCCCATCTGCAACCAAGGCACATTAATTCCCATTGATTACCTCTATTTTTCCCGCTAACTGATATATAAAAGGGTCAGTAAAAAAACTTCTACTATGAGCATCTGCTACCACATTATGTCTGCCCTCTATGTACATGAGCTTTGCATCAAAATCCCTAATTGTTAGAAACCATAGAGCTAATTTAGGTGATAGATCTGGCTTATTAAAAAGATCCCACAACGGCTTGTAGTCTGTAAAAATGAACCAAGCTTGATACCACAGCGGAGGCTGCCTTATCTACAGTAGCCATTAACCTGTCAGTGTTACCCTGTGTGTTAAATTTTCTGCTATAGTAACCTATTGGTTGGGATTTACCTTCAAATTTCTGCATAAGGCAGGCACATATTCCATCTTGGCTGGCATCTGTCACTAATGTGAAAAATGCACTAGAATCCGGTAATTTCAGGAACGGGGATTCATTAGTGCATCCTTAACTTTCTGAAAGGTTACCTGTTGCAGCTCTTCCCAAGAAAATTTAATACCCTCTAATAATTCCCTCCTCCTCCCATTTGCTAACCTCTTGCTCTACCTGTTGCCTAATTTTAAATGGGGTCCTATGAGCAGGTACGAAGATGGGTTTGGTCCCTTATTCATGATTTATCTTGTGCTCTAACACCTTATCCAGCCCTAACTTATTCCCTTTTAAAGCAACTGCATCCCGAAATTCACCCATAACCTCGCTTAGAACTTCAATATGCTCTTTGTAGTCTGCATTGGCAAAGTTATCCCTAAAAACCTTCCTCCTAATTTGCATTACTGTTTCTGAAAACTCAGTTTTCCCCTCTACAATAGCCACTGAACCACTATCCTCGCTCCAATCTCGGAGGTTTACTACATAAGAATTTTTCTGATATTTCCTAAATGCGTCATTGCAATCCAATAATTCCACCCATATGACACCCTGCTGACACCATGCTATTATAAGCCTTTTCATTTCTTGCTGCCCACAATTATACGCAACTTTTTGGGCATTTCACTTCCCTCAACCTGACTTTCACCGTAGTCATTGTACCTAGATTTGAAATAACATCCTCTGATAGAGCACCTAATAAACATTTTTCCTATGGCCATTATGAACAGCACCCTATTGTGACTGGTTGCCATATATTCCACATTCACAGGAATATCAATCATATTTATATAAGTATCGCCCATACCATTAACCATAACCCTCATGGTAGTATAAGTATCACCATTGTTATCAATATCACCATTATTATCAGTATCACCGTTATTATCAATACCACCATTATTATCAATATCCCCATTAATATCATCTTTATTACCAATATCAGCATATTATCACCATTATTAATTATATACACCCATGTTAACCTCAGTATTACCCTTCATATCGTTATTTATTACCTCATTTCCTTTTTGAGACCTACATATGGAATAAAAACACATGGTATCCTAACCGTTATGCCACTAACACCTGTATAGACCTATATCCTGTTACCCAGTGCAACCCCTTTTTATCTCCAAAAAATTTTCTACTGACAATCGATCACCCAAAGTGTTTAATCTATTGGCTTGCCCATCACACACCGAACATTGGGAAAACATAGACTGATATAGATCATAGTCCATTAAATTAACTGAAGCTCCTGTATTTATAAAAATTGGGATTTCCACATCACCCACTGTTCCATGTACTATCGGCCTCGGCTCTAGGGTGACCCCCCACAAGACCACAATGACACTTACAGGTAATCTGTACCCTTTTTGTTGATCGGGCTTCCAAAAATTTTGCTGATCTCTAGTTCTCTTTGAGTGACCTGCTTAGGGAGCTTTTGTGCTTGAACTTTCAGAGTTCTGAGGTGTGGGTCTTGCATCCCTCTCTTTCTGAGAAGAACAAGACTACTAAAAGCGATCTGAACTTTTACATGCTACACAGTATTTTTACTCGGCCTTTTTTCTTGGGGTTGTCCCCCTTCCCCCGCCCTATTACAAAGGAATAATGCAACTGTTGCCCTGGAACCATAGATCCTCTATTATATTCTACTTTGGCACACACTCGGGGGGAAGGGAAAATTAAGTCACTTTGTGTTGAGTATCTTGGAACGGTCCCATTAAAAATATGCTATCAACCGTGGGACATTTTGACATGTGTTTCTGAACCTGAGAATTTATAATTTCCTCATCTGATGCAGGTTCAATTTTCTCATCAAAGCTATCTACAATGGCGTCCGGGACCTCATGTTGAAGCTGGGAAAATGCAACAGTCCGTTCAAGTTATCAAAGGAGATACTATTACCATTTACACATGTGGATTTTTTCAATTTCTGCGTCAATTATCCCACTGCTTATAGATATGCTGACCCATGGTCTTATGACCTTTCCTAATCTTGTAGAAACATCTCAGGTCTTAGACCATATTCCCGTATTACCCCGTCCCATAGACTATTGTAAGAAATGCCTGGAGCTCGGTCTATGGCCAGCATTCTGTATACTCGAGTCACTTAGCCACTCGCTGGGTCAACTTGAGCATGCGCGCTCTTGTTTTCTGTTTTACATTCGCCGGCATCTTCCGATAAATCCCCAAAATGTACGGAATTTTTCCAAACACAGACACAAGCACTTACTGAACTTTCTAATATCTTCTCGATAAAGAGTTGCTCCCAGTATGGTATCCATATTCCTAACCAACCGTGAAGAGCTGGTACCTGCCTAGATATTTCATAACCAGTCAGGGAAACCCTACATAAATAGAAAAATACACGCTTATGTTCGTATGCATGACCGAACGTATTTTATCTTTGCAAGTCTTTTGTGCCTGTCTTCATTCTGAAGGCCTCGCTAAAATAACACAGATTCTCGCATTATTCCTTTGAATGTCTTTTGCAGGCACGCGAACCATCGCTTCTTCAAAATTACCTTCGAGAAATAACGGTCTTGCTAGTAAATTCCATTGTGTGTGTGTTGTGTGTGTGTGTTTGTGTGTCGTGTGTGTGTGTGTGCGTGTGTGTGCCCTGGAAGCACCTTTTTTCTCCGCAGTTTTTGAAATCTCAATAAATTTCCGGCGCTAAGAAATCGCGTGTCTGACCTAAGTTTCTCTCTGCTCTAGTGGCTCCCATATTTATTACGAATTTCCAGCTAAGCTTCAGCATTTTTTTACCTATGATTGCTATCACAAGCATTTAGTTTTCCTCGGTGTGTACATTCATTTTAGTGAAATGAAGGTATCATAAAATTATATAAATGTTATTGAATTAATTACCAATGGGAAAACCGCTTAATGTAATGGTTTCCTATCCAAAAATGCCTGAGAATTCAATATTTTGCCACCATACGTTTTCGTGTACTTTTCAACTACACAAGATTCGAGTGGTTTAGAACTTGCTTCGG
>NC_061107.1:40851181-40856181 GCF_015104395.2 Macrobrachium nipponense | reverse complement strand
TGCCGCCACCCTGTGTATATATATATATATATATATTATATATATATATATATATATATATATATATATATATATGTGTGTGTGTGTGTGTGTGTGTGTGTGTGTGTGTGTGTGCGTATGTATGTGTGTGGGGTCAACGTTGGGACCAGGCTCAGATGGTCAACATAGCTACGATATCTACACCATTAACATGAGCATCTCGGTACGATTCCTGTGAGAGTAGAAGTTCTTTGGGCTTGTTCCTTACAAGTAATGTGTCCAGGTTGTTAAGGATGAGTGAAATAGGAGAAACAGCGACTTCAGCCTGCCATTAAGCTGGAAAGAAGAAAAAGAAGATGGAATTATTAGATGCCTGTAAGTAGTTTGGGAGTAATATATCAGATGACAGAAGCGTTAGATGATATTTCTATGTATATCTAGGAAGCAGTTGATTATTTGGAAAACGATCAGAAAAAAAGTCCATCAATGTCTCATTAGTTTCAGTCTTGCCTTTTTTCGGAACCACCTTCTGTTCCAAGAAAAGGCTTAATGTTACAAAAATAACTCCCACCACACACCACAAAAAACACATTATATAGGAAGGGAGAGAGGGGTAGGGATAACCTATACAAATATTTTGTATGAAAAAGTTTATTACCAGCACCAGATAAGACTAATTAGCAGAGGATGGAAATAACATACTAGAACCTTCATACTGAGAGATGACTCGGTTTATTGGAATCTATTATTCAGAATACCCAAAAAGCTTATTGAAGTGGTAGGGGAGGACGACAAAGTTCCGAGGTTTGTTACATGCCATCAATAAATTGTTGAAGCATTGCAAAAGAAGATAGAGAAAACTAGGAGAGTTCTTAGGGTTCTTGATTCGTAGAATATGAATAGATTTAGTCCTATTGAATGACAGGGTTTTACATATATATATATATATATATATATATATATATATATATATATATATATCTATATATATATATATATATATATATATATATATTATGTTTGGTGTGTGTTTGTGCGTGTGTGTCTGTGTATAATTAGACAATTGATATTCAATTACGCACCAAACCACTAGATATACATAAAATAGAGTATTATAGAATTCGAGTCATTCACATGCTCTTGTAATTAAGTTATTCTTATTCATCACTGAACTTGCATATTAGCTCTGACTGCTTTGCAGATCCGTATAGCCTGCCCCATTATGTGCCATCTCCAGTAGATCAACAGTTGCCACTCATGTATTCTGCCAGTGGCGATCTTGGATTGAAGCCTAAGATACCAGCGAGAGCAAAGGCTTGCTTACAGTGCTCTAATGTATAGCATTATCAATTTGTAGTTAGTCTTAAGCTCTATATCCTCATTTTATGCCCTCCTGCTTGCAACTTCGTGGCACATTTGTTATTGCTGTTGTACATAGTAGAGGTCAGTCTTATTTTAAAACAGAATTTTAAATGATAAAAGGAAGCTATAAAAATGCTAAATGTAGAAAAATTAATGCTGTATTTCACAGACAACTGTGTCTCTCATCAGACAGGTAATGATGAGAAGAGTCACAAGAAATTGGCATTTATAGCAAGAAGCCCAGAGGTCAGCTGTTACCATTACCCAGTAGACAATTTCTCTTTAATCTCTTAATCGCTGCTTGGTGGGAGATTTTATCTATAATATCGAAGTCTTAAGCTCCTTTTAAGAGGTTCATTGTGTTTTCTCTATGTTTAATCAAAGCTGACATCTGGCTTTTGAACCGACAACTGTTGCCATAAATTATGCGTGATAAATTCCAGTTTATTCAGTAATTATGGTTATTTACAAGGTTCAAAACAACTAAGCTCTGTTGTCCATATTTAACTGAACGTTTATTTTGTGTTAATATTTGTGTGTGGGGTTGATTTACCTGCAAAGCTGACGTAAGATTATTTGAAGTCGAGTCAAAGGATTTCTTATACTCCTGTGTATTTTGGTACTAACTTTCGTTGTATGTGAATCACGTATTTGGCTAAGGCATTTAGGTAGTTAAAGTGTCTGAGTCAATGTCTTAATCCGGTCCATGTGTGGGATTTTATTTATTGCTGGGAATCTCCATATTTTGGGGAAGATGGTAGAAGATTATATTAGTATTATGGATTGCTTTCTCAGTTTTTTTGGTTAACGGTACTTTAAAGATAAAGATGACCGCTGCTTACAGATTAGTTGTGTATCAAATAACGTCTTTTTATTAGGTGAGTCATTCTATAAACAAAAATTATGGTGCGGCATGGGCAGCACTTTAAGTCCTGTTTTAGTTAATCTATACGTGGAATAGTATTTTAAATTGTAATAAAAATTCAATAAAACCTAGACATGCAGTGGAGTGGATAATATCCTAACATTTTGGGATAATAGGCGGGTATTTATTTTGCTTTCTTGATATTTTAAATATTAGAGACAAAACTAATATATGTTTACCATATACAGAGAACAAATATTTTCACTTTCATACATTCACTATTCTAATTAGCGTGACGTTGAGAAAGTGATCCAATGTAGCTATTACAATCTTCTACCTCCCTCTTCAAAACATGACCAAAGAGACGCCAGCAATAAAGTAAAAATCCCTGATAAAGGCAGTAAAAGATATGGTTGAGTTGATTCCGAAGCTCCATTCGATGTACTACCTTCATTCATCCTATAGACATATTTGCCAGTTTAAAGGAAGTATTGTTTCTTATGACTGGGATATTAGAATATACGTAGAGTTAATTTTCCTTAGACTACCACTACAATTCCATCCTGGCTTTCTCATAAGTAAAATTCCATTTGGTAAACGTAAAAATTAAGTATTTTAATCCAGGAACCCCTTAATGTAAATGTTCCCATTAGAAATATTTTCAAAACATTTCTAATTCTTCTCTTTCCATCTCCATTTTCCACGGAAGGAAAGAAATTGTTGCTTTGATTTAAAGCTCTGATTTAATTGTCATTATCCTTCAAATTATCTCGAAATTAAGGGCTACAGGCCAACGCAATTCACTTACGAGATATAAAATCACCCAATTTCCCTTTCAAAGTGGAACGTATTGTTTCCTTTAGTAATCTCTTGTGTTTAGGGTGGGGGAATGAGAAAGAGCCTCTCCTGTATCACGAAATTACTGACTGATGATCAGCTTATCAAACTGGATGAACGGACGTGCAGAAACAAAAATTTCTCCCAGATAATGTGTTACAACGAGTAAGTAGTCAAGTTACAGACACTAATGAGTGTAGGACAGATGTAGCTAAACACACGCACATGGAAAATCTTTATCCTTTTTTAAGAGGATTAGGGTTATGCCGTTAATTACATTATGATTTCGGGAATGAGAAGGTTCCAAGGAATTATCTCGTTGCTCTGAAAATGCGCCTGATGGATTTATATATATTTTTTTCTTATTTTATTTCATTTTTAAGCGTTCCGTAATAAGTTGGAATTTGTTAAAGAGGTCATCTGAGTAGAAATTTCATACATATTTTCATGATAGTTTTATAAATGTATTCTTATTTCCGTGTATATCTTTCATTTATGTGTTCTAATCACAATATGGATCTTTATGTAAATTTTCAACCAGCCAGGTAAGCAAGGAACGAGCACTATTATTTTGTTACTTTCCTATGAGAATAAGACTTCAGGACATACATTACATCCTCTTCTGTTTAACGTTGGTAAATCCATCACAGGATTTAAAATCCTTTCCTCTCTAGTAATTAATTTCTATTCTTCCTTCGCTCCCGAACCCCATCCACACCCCCACCCCCATCCCATCCCCACTCCAAAACTCTTCCCCAGTAGTGTAATGAATGCAAAACTCAGGTCTTTGGTTCGACACTTAATATTTATATCGGAAAAATGGAATGATACCGTGATGATGTTAGCGTGTTTGAGCATGTGCACGTATATTTTGAAGTTATCAACGCATGTCAAAACCGGGTATGTAGAATTGTCTACTGCCCACCGCCATGTTTAACATGTAAACTTTGCGATCAACATTTGGAGATATCCGTTAAAAGCTAGAGGTTAGAGTTAGGAAGCAGAATGGTAGCTTCTTGATTAATTCTAAAACGTCTAACTTTAAACAGGGTCGAGATTTCATACCGTTGGAATACTTCGTAATCTGAATCTTTGATTGGTTATCACCATAATTCTCTAGTAATTACAATTTCCCAACTTTGAATATACAAGGTTATAGCTTAAGGTAACGGAATATGTTAAAATTTCTATAGAAAATGTTTTCATTACAATAGTAGAATGGCAACGAATTCATCTTTATTTACTGTTGAGTATCTTCAAAATTATTTTATCTCTTTTGACCACTATCTTCTCTGATTCTTTATATAATTTTACCTTCATTCCTGTTTCTGCTGTCTCTGCGATATTCATTTCATGCCTGAGTTTGTTGGTGCATCTATTCGACTCCCTACACATAAACAAACAAATAAAAATTGCGTCGAAGTTTCTTCAGCACAGTCGAGTTTTCTGTACAGTGTACTATGCTGTATGAAACTCTCAGCAACGGCCCATGAAACTCTTAGCCGCGGTCCCATGAAGCTTTCAGTCTCTGCCCCTTGGAGGCCTGTGTTGTGGGCACCTATAGCGGTGCCAGACGAACGATCATGGCCAACTCTAATTCTAAATGGTATGATCAACAAACCAATTTGCAGCCCTCCAGCATCCGTAGATCTTTTAAGATCTGAGGGCGGACAGAAAAAATGTGGAATGACATTATAACCATCTCAGTAGTCTTGTTTTACGTAAAACGAAAAACGACAAGGCATTGTATAAACTTTTTCAATGTTCCAAGTTCATACTTCGGAAAAAAATTTATCTTGAATAATGTCAAATTGCCAAGTAAGAACCTTACAGTACTTCCGCATACTTTTATTCCAATTTCCTCAAATGAAAACTTTTTTCGCATAGAAAAATTACCGTTTCGTTGCTTTTTCATTTAGGAGATACGTCAATTTAATCATGGGAGGATAGCTTTAAT
>NC_061107.1:40842762-40845681 GCF_015104395.2 Macrobrachium nipponense | reverse complement strand
TTAACTTTCAAAAAATAACAAGTAAAAACTGCGCCGCAGAAACGAGTTTTCTGTTCAGCTTATAATGCCGTATAAAACTTCCAGCCACGTCCCATAAACCTCTCAGCCGCGCTCCACTGGTGACCTGTGTTGTTGGAACCTATAGCAGTGCCAGACACACGATCTTCTCTAACTTTAACTTTAAATTAAATGAAAACTACTGAGTCTAGAGTGCTGCAATTTGTTATGTTTGGTGACTGGTAGGTAGATGATCAACATCCCAACTTGCAGCCGTTCTAGCCTCAGCAGTTTTTAAGAGCCGAGGGCGGACAGAGAAATGGCCATCTCAATAGTTTTCTTTGAAGGTGTGTCCACACGGTCGAACAATGTCCGACGGACAAATATTGTTACCATATCATAGACGAAGTAGGATGACATCATAAGCCTTGAAACGATGGAAGTAGATCTGGCAACAAACAGTGGTACCAAATGAAGTTGTATACCACTGTTTTCACTCTGCTCACAAGGGAAAGACCGGCAGACAATTGTTAATTGGTAACAATGTTTGTCCGCCGGACATTGTTCGGCCTTGTGGATGCACCTTTACAGAGAACTTAAACAGCAAGATTTCCCCACTATAAATTCCGTTCTATGGAATAATCAAACACCTTTCAAACGAGGTTAAAAACATTCAGATAAATTTTCCTAGGCATTACGCAAGTTATCACGGTAGTAAACATTCTATGTTAAGTAAGTGGCATTGCAGTTCTCTCCTGAAAACGTTGTAGACGTTTACTGCGCCTTTATAGAGAAGAAGTGTTGATATTTCTCGAAAGCCCGGATGGTTTTTCCACATCGCCTTTACGAGAGTTGTGGGCTCCAATTAGCAATTGCACAACTCCATCTTTCTCTCTAACTCTCTCAGATCGCCTTTACAAGAGCTGTGGTTTTTTTGTTTGTAATTGTTCTACTTCACCTCTTTCACTGCCTTAGCCGCCCCCCCCACCACTCCTCTCTCTCTCTCTCTCTCTCTCTCTCATCTCTCTCTCTCTCTTCTCTCTCTCTCTCGTCAGCTCATATTATAGAAAAGAGTCAGGTTCCTGGCTCTATTTGTTCATTCCCTACATTGAAAGGGACATTTTATGGCCTGGTTACATCACTATTTCTCAAGGAAGTGGCGTTT
Source organism: Macrobrachium nipponense (assembly GCF_015104395.2). NCBI lineage: Eukaryota > Metazoa > Arthropoda > Malacostraca > Decapoda > Palaemonidae > Macrobrachium > Macrobrachium nipponense. The sequence continues at coordinate 40,844,519 of NC_061107.1, read as the reverse complement.
ATCTTTTATGTGATTCTTAGCTTTTCAAATATATTTTACGACACTACCTAAAAGTCCATCTCGATAAGAATTGCCCAAGGAATATCGAAAGTTGCGAGGTAAGTGCTTTTAGATTCTGTGTCCTCCAACAGTTTAATATTCAACTAGTTCCAATGATACGTAGTTAATATTTATTTTTCTTCATTTTATTGTTAAAGTTATTATTTCAATTGTTAGTGTTGTTTTCTATTGTTTTTCCGTTATTTTTCATAAATATTATTATTATTATTGTTTTTTTTTTTTTTTTTTTCTTGCTCTATCACAGTCCTCCAATTCGACTGGGTGGTATTTATAGTGAGGGGTTCCGGTTGCATCCTGCCTCCTTAGGAGTCCATCACTTTCTTACTATGTGTGCCGTTTCTAGGATCACACTCTTCTGCATGAGTCCTGGAGCTACTTCAGCCTCTATTTTTTCTAGATTCCTTTTCAGGGATCTTGGGATCGTGCCTAGTGCTCCTATGATTATGGGTAACGATTTCCACTGGCAATATCCCATACCCTTCTTATTTCTATTTTCAGATCTTGATACTTATCCAGTTTTTCCCTCTCTTTCTCTTCAACTCTGGTGTCCCATGGTGTTGCGACATCAATGAGTAAATACTTTCTTCTTGACTTTGTCAATCAACGTCCCACGTCTGGTCTGTTTGCACGTATACCCTATCTGTTCTAATACCATAGTCCCAGAGGATCTTTGCCTGATCGTTTTCTATCACTCCTTCAGGTTGGTGCTCGTACCACTTATTACTGCAAGGTAGCTGATGTTTCTTGCACAGGCTCCAGTGGAGGGCTTTTGCCACTGAATCATGCCTCTTTTTGTACTGGTTCTGTGCAAGTGCCGGGCATTCACTTGCTATGTGGTTTATGGTTTCATTTTTCGTATTGCACTTCCTACATATGGGAGAGATGTTATTTCCGTCTATCGTTCTTTGAACATATCTGGTTCTTAGGCCTGATCTTGTGCCGCTGTTATCATTCCTTCAGTTTATTCTTTTAGCTCTCCCCTCTGTAGCCATTGCCAATTGTCATCGCTGGCTAGTTCTTTAGTCTGTCTCAATGTATTGTCCGTGCATTGGTTTGTTGTGCCAGTCTCTGTTCTGTCTGTGGCTTTCTCCTGTCTCTGTATATTTTCTGGGGTCTTCGTCTACTTTTATTAGTCCTTCTTTCCCATGCACTCTTTAGCCACTCGTCTTCACTGGTTTTCAGATTATTGCCCCAGTGCTCTGTTTTCGATGTTGGCGCAGTCCTCTATACTTAGTATCCTCTCCCTCCTTCCTTTCGTGTTTATGTATAGTCTGTCCGTATTTGCTCTTGAGTGTAGTGGTTTGTGTATTGTCATATGTTTCCTGGTTTTCTGATCTATGCTGCGGAGTTCTGCCTTCATCCATTCCACTATTCCTGCACTGTATCTGATTACTGGCACTCCCCATGTGTTTATGGCTTTTATCATATTTCCGGCATTGAGTTTTCGACTTGAGTATCGCCTTGAGTCTCTGCATATATTCTTTACTGATCGTGTCCTTCATCTCTTGGTGTTTTATATCCCTTCCTTCCATTATTCCCAGGTATTTTGTATCCTGTCTCATCTATGTGTTTGATGTTGCTCCCATCTGGTAGCTTTATCCCTTCAGTTCTCGTTACTTTGCCTTTTTGTATGTTGGACCAAGGCGCATTTTTCTATTCCAAACTCTATCCTAATGTCCCCAGATACAATCCATACA
>NC_061107.1:40822762-40837762 GCF_015104395.2 Macrobrachium nipponense | reverse complement strand
TTGCATAACAAAAGATGAAGGACCGTTGTCAATCCATATTATAATCGTACTTGCTAGACATTCCCCTATTCTTAATATTAAAAACCTTGCCATATGGCACTCTCTTAACCTCTAACCTTCTAATTACTCTAGGTATTTGCTCAAAACACGTTTCCAAATTAATTTTATGTTATAATAAATTCAAATGTAACTATACAAATTGTTTATAAAATCAACATTGTTTTTAACATTCGTGTTAGGAATGTTTCCTACCAAAGGTGTAAGAATTTTTACAAGCCATTTAGATAAATTATACGTAACTGAGCTCAGTTACGTATAATCTATCTAAATGGCTTGTAAAAATTCTTACACCTTTGGTAGGAAACATTTCTAACACGAATGTTAAAACAATGTTGATTTTATAAACAAATTGAATAGTTTAAATTTGAATTTTGATTTTAATATGGTTAGTTTTGATGTTGTCTCTTTATTTACAAAAGTGCCTGTAGATGATTTACTTGAATATTTGGAGGATGAATTAGAACATCATGACATTCCCTTAACTGTAGCAAACCTCATTAGTCTCATAAGGTTATGTATCAGAGATAGTAAATTTTGTCTTAATTGGGAATTTTGTGTACAAAAGTTTGGCATGGCTATGGGTAATCCCTTATCTTCCGTCCTTAGCAATATTTCATGGAATATTTTGAGACAGAACTCGTATTCCAAGGGGGAAGGAATTTTGCCCCAGAGTTATATGGTTTAGGTATGTGGATGATATTTTCTTTATTTAGCCAGTTCACGAAAATCTCCAGGAATTCGTTAATAATCTCAATAATTTAGTCCCTTTTATAAAATTAACTGTAGAGGAAGAAAAAAATTGTAATTTGAATTTTCTTGATGTAACTGTCCATAGAAATTATAGAAATTTCACCTTTTCAGTCTTTCGAAAATCAACTAACATTGCCTCTTTTGTTCATTACTACTCCAATCACCATCAAAATGTTAAATTGTCTGTCTTTTTCTGGGATGTTCCTAATGGCTTTATTTGTCTGTACCCCGCAGTTTATTGACACCGAGATTAAAACTATTTATGATATTGCATTGAAACTTAAATACCCAAGGACTTTTGTAGATGTGGCATGGAAAAGAGCTAGAAAAACATTTTATTCAACTAATGACAAACTTGAATTTAGTGAGCATAACATTCTAAAATTACCCTATGATGAAAGGTTTTTAGATATTCCTAAAATGTTAAAGCTTTTTAACATAAATGTTGTTTTCAGTAATATTAATGTCAAGAGTTTAGTAATCAAAAATTCTCCTAAAGATCTTCCAGGCTGCATATATGAAATTCCTTGCAAAAAGTGTGATAAAGTCTATTACGGACAGACCGGTAAATCTCTTTCACAACGTCTCAAACAGCACCAATATTCTGTGAGAACTAGGCAAATATCGAATGCATTATTCGTACATATGAGAGATTTAGACCATCCTATTAGCTGGAGTCAAGCAAGAGCCTTAATCCCATGTAATGACACAGTTAAAAGGAATATCATTGAATCTTCTTTCATCAAGTCAAATAATAGAAATGTTCTAAATTTAAGTCTTGGTTTATCTAAACTTGATGATTTCATAATGAAAAAAGTTGTAGGTAAATATAAGCAACACAATTAATATATTCAGTTTTTTCATGTTTTGGACTGTAAAGATACTTTGTAATTTCGGTTAGGGTCAAATCTGTTTAGCTTTTGTGACCGTGTGATATCCGATAACCCTGGATTATCTCTTTTAATTTTTACCCTTTTGACAATTAACCATCTGGTATTCTTGATCTTGTTGTATACCTGAGACCTTTCTCTCCAATGGTATTTCATTAGTTCCTTGACAATGTCTTAGAAGAGACGAAAGCACTTGGATTTCTGACTATCATTTTCCTGTGGTATTCGCTTATTTAACGAAGTCACGTGCAGCTACTGTGATTTTTTAAGCATATATATATATATAATATATATATATATATATATATATATATATATTTATATATATATATCATATATACATATATACATATGCGTATATAGTAGTTGTAGAAGTATTTTTTATTTTGAATAAGTGTATAAAGTATTACAAAGAATAAATAAAAACACAAGTTCTTCATTTCGAATAGAGTTACATCTTTTTTTTTAAATAATAATAATAATAATAATAATTCTAGATCTATAAGATACATTGCGTTACAACCCCAAGGGAGGAAGAAAGAGGTCGCTTGTAAAACAGCCAAATAAGGTTTATCAAACCTCATTGGAAGTAGATACATATGGTAGCACTGTAAATACATTTACGATAGTATGATTAAAGTTGGTAATTATACTCAAGAACAACATACATACAATCACGGGACATGAATGTTTAACGACGTAGGAACTGGGGAAAGTCATCTCATTAAACTTGTCCAAACCCTTCAGAACAAGACCCTAATGAAGTCAGACTTTATTAACAGGAAACGATACACACTCACACACACGACACACTTCAACCACTGAATTGCTTCTTCCAATAACAGCACGAACAGCCATTTTCGAAAGCGTTCTCAAGCTCCTTAACCATTTCCATCTCTTCTGCCATTAAGTCCACCTCTTTTCTGCTTTCAGTATTGAAACAATCCTCGAACTATTGGTCTATTCGACCTAGAACTCTATTCACTCCAGCGATCATCGCTCCATTTGAATCTTTTTATCCTGAGCCCCATTTATTCACTAACCTTTCCACCCACGTTTACTTCTCGAGGAATAACGTTTGAATCGTTCTTAATTTTGCTTACCTTCTCCTTTCCTGCTGCCCATTATCTTTTCACATCTATTGTAGATGTGCTTGTGCTCGTGTAATCGTTTCTAATTTCACCTTCAGTGTCTAAAAGATCGTTTGTTAAGAAAGCAGAGCTTAATAAAAGGCACTAAATATAGTTTTCTGGTGACGGCCGAACGGAGATGAAGCCTTAACATCAACGCTGCCCCAAACGGGAACTGGAAGCAGTATACACTGGAAGCTCGTGTTTCGGACTCGTCACTTTTGGAAGTAAACGCTATTTAGCAAATCATCGTTGTTCCAGGGTACTTCAACGGCTAAGTGCCTCTAAACCCCCTGCAGTCGCCTTTACCTAATCACTTGCAATTCATTTGAGCAATATAATTATTAAGAAATGGAATAATGTTATTGATGTACCGTTTTATTATAATTATAGAAAACAACATAGCTTAGAGAAAATATTTTTTGGGAACTAAACTTACCATTTTTGTTGTCATGTAGTATTTTAAGATTTCCAATGAGCTCAGATCATTGAGTGAAATTTGTTTGGGAGTGGGAATATCTTATGATTTATGAGGCTGAAGTCAATATTTCTTTACATTCTGTCATATATAATATATTTATCATCATACTGTAACTTTTGAAATAGAAAATCAATTTCCTTTAATTAATTGAGTATCTACTTGTTCTCCAAGTAATATAGCAATTTGGAATAATTGTATTCTTACAAGAAGAAATATTTCAAGAATATCGCTACTGTCCAATCAAGTTGTATATCATATAGATATGACGTTCTAACGTTCCCATATATATGATACTTGAGTTTTTCTTATGGTAGAATGATATTGATTAAATCTGATAAACATGAATGAATGTCTTATTATATCTATGAAACCTGAAAACTCTCCCGTAAATAGCTTGTGGATAGTATAGTAGGGTTGCACTACGTAGATATTCAATATCGGGAGACTTTAAGCCTCACAGGTCAAAATCTCACAGATCTTGTTTTGTTGTCTTCACGGTTTTAATTCAGCGAGAGTCCAAATACTTGAATAAAACCAATAAGAACATAACTGTAAATGCTCAAAAATACATATGTGATGAAAAATGAATGTACATTCAAGTTCCTCTTCTCTAGTAAAATTTGTCTTTCTATTTTCATCTTATCATATACACGCTTTCATATATGAGAAATTCATATAATATTACAGTAAATAAACCAGGAACAGATTTCACATAATTATTCTGCCTCTTACTACTGAATATATTATTGCAGGTAGTGTGATAAAAGTCATAAAGGCATATAATATCATTAAATTTCATCACTACTTACCCAAAGGTGAACATTCCAAATAGTTTAGGCCACTCAAATGATTGCACAAAAATAGGTGAGGAGCACATTCCGAAGTTGTTTCGAACGTCTGCAAAGCACAGAAAAAAGGGAGACAAGTCGATATTTTGCAGTGAATATTGGTAAGACGACAGGTACACTCAAACTATTTCTCGCTTTACAGCAGAATGCGAAGCACAAAACGAGAAGAAATAATTTCACGCAGGATTGCAGCATATCCCTTTCCTTGTGGAAATTTCATAACCACTTTTGATAAAAGGTCACTAAGTTCTCTGATTCTCCGAATATGCTATTTTGTGTGATTTAGCCTGCAGACTTTGTCTCTTCTCTCTAATATCTATTACAATATAACTCGGGATTGTATCGGGGACGAATAGTTCTAGTTCCTTGGAAGAGGAAAACAATACGGAAGGGAAAATGCAGAACAATTCTCTGCCAAGAAGCAGAACAACAGAGACAGGAATAAAGTATTTCTCAGAAGAAGAAGATGGAAATGTATATTAGCCTAGTTGAGTATTTTGACATTTGATCGTTTGCAGACGTCTCAGTTTGTGCTAAATCTTATTCAGTTTCTCTGGAGGAATTTTTCATTATACTGCTCTATGTTCTCTTTCTGGTGGATTATACTTTCTTTTATATTTCATTAGAACTGTAAACCTTTTGAAGTCTTCTTTGATCATTAGGTAAGTTAATTTTGAAGTTTGTATTTTCATTTTTAACAGTGACATGAATATTTACACATGTACGAGAATACAAACTGAAGAAACTAATTCTCAGCAGGAATTGTAATGGGAGAGGAGACAGCGCACTTAAGCTAAATCTGAATTGCGACTTCGTAATAATATTTAGCATATGAATAAAAGTATTGGTAACATTTCAGTTTACAACTAATAAAGCACTGTTTATGAAAAATAATACTTGTTATTAATTTCGGCAAGACCGCAGTTTTCAATGGCTTTTTTCAAATATGAATTCGCAACCTAGTTTCATTTTCATAAGACATGTGTATATTTTTCTTCAGATGCATAGTATCAAAATGATATACAGAATCTAAGAACTAAAGAAACAGTACCATTAAAGCTATCCTCCCATGATTAAATTGATGTATCTCCTAAATGAAAAAGCAACGAAACGGTAATTTTTCCAGGGTGAAAAAGTTTCATTTGAGGAAAGTGGAATAAAAGTATGCGGAAGTACTGTAAGGTTCTTATTTGGCAATTTGACATTACTCACGATAAACTTTTCTCCGAAGTATGAACTTGGAACATTGAAAAAGTTTATACAAAGCCTTGTCGTTTTTCGTTTTATGTAAAACAAGACTATTGAGATGATTATAATGTCTGTCATTCCGCATTTTTTCTGTCCGCCCTCAGATCTTAAAAGATCTACGGATGCTGGAGGGCTGCAAATTGGTTTGTTGATCATACCATTTAGAATTAGAGTTGGCAATGATCGTTCGTCTGGCACCGAGACTGAAAGCTTCATGGAACCGCGGCTAAGAGTTTCATGGGCCGTTGCTGAGAGTTTCATACAGCATAATACACTGTAAAGAAAACTCGACTGTGCCGAAGAAGCTTCGACGTAATTTTTACTTGTTTGTTTATGTGTAGGGAGTCGAATATATGCACCAAGTTTTCAAATTGGGCACAATGGGACAGACCAATGGACGCAGTGGGACGCAGTTCAAGAAACATTTATTATATCAAAATTAACATGAAAATATAGGTATGAGCTTTGTCTCTTTGTTTTGCCACTTGATCTGTGTTCAGGCAATACAACTTTATGTCTTTAATAGCCACAGAAGCCATATTAGGCACTTGAGGATACGTAAACTGTGAGGTGTTTTCTTTTCTTCTTAAGTAAGAGACCTCAAAATCTCTAGTAAGATCTTTAGTACTTCTTAGGTGCAGTGCTAAATTCAACTAATACAAAGTCACCTAATTCTGGTTCCCTTTCTAGCACTTTAAAGGCATGGGGATCAATTATCCTACTCTCCTCCTCAGGTACATCATCAGATGAATGATCAGAAAGAATAGGTTCCTCATCAGTGGATGGAGTAGCTGGTTCTAAAAAAAGCTTAGTCTTAGGAAGTTTGTTTTGTCTCTTGGTTTGTAGTCGTGTTCTTTTTTCTGGGGTGTCTGTGGCAATCATACTTCAACCTTTCTTACGTCCTCGTCTTTTCGTGGATCAACTTTTGGATATCCTCGGAATAACTGAGGGCTTAAGAATGCTCGTGGAGGTACCGATTCTCCAGATGGGCAAGCTCTTCCGTCTAATTTAAGTGTTGTATCAGTTACCACAGGCCTGTCTCTGACAGAGCTAGGAGCAAAATCATGTTCAGTAAATATATTAGCATCAAATGGAAATATTCCACTTATCCTGAATCTTGATAAAATGTTTGAGGGAGTCATGGATCGTTGGTGAGCAATGTTGACTATTCCAGCGACATCATAAATAGTTCCTGGGACACCAGGCTTTTGTAAAAGGTATGAGTCAATAGGAGAATAGTAATGAGCTTTAAATGATGAGTAAACTCCCACATCAAGAAGTTGCAGTTTATGACTACAATGTGGATGAAAAGTGAGAATTGTAATCCCATAATCTTTTGCTAAGTCTAGCACTTGAATGGATAGATGTGAATCGTGATTATAATATGTAAAAAATGTTGGGTTTTCCTTTGATGAACAGGTGTGTTTTATAAAATGCTATATTACTTGTACAAAGAGCTCATTTGCCATCCAATCTGTTGGTTTGCTAAGCCAAGAGTTCCAGGGGGAGCGTCATTGATTATATGGAATTTAAAGTGTGTGCAGGAGGGATGCTAGTACCTAATGCATTAATAATGAAATATGTTGTAACATGTGCGCCCTTTAAACTGCTTGTTGTTTGATTAACTTGCGCGAAACCTTTCTCTGCAAGGACCATTTGTGGTTTCTGGACTGTAGATGTAGTAGTTTCGTCCAGATTGTAAACTTCTGGTTTTCTAATCAAGCGTCTTTTCGTAAATCCATAGAGCCAGTCTTTCCCAGCCCTTCTGAGTACATTCCATGATTGTGGAAAAGTTTTACCATTTATAACTGCCATTTCGTAAGCTAATTGGCGAGCAGATTTTGTTGACAGGCCATAATTCATCTTAGAGGATGTGATTAAGTAATCTTTTAGAGTCACCTCTTCATCAGATGTGAACACAGACCTGCATTCATAATTCCGTCGCATTCGAATAATCTCTCCTTCTTTGCGTTTTTGGCTCTCTGGACATATCTGGAAAGAAACCTAGAGCTATATATTTTCTACTATTTTAACTGTTGAGTCCAGGAGAATTAGATTAAAAAAAATTAAAGGGGGTGAAATTTGCTCTATCAATTCCTGAAGAGATGTAGAATAACACAGTAAAAGTCACCAAGAATACCCCTGAAGCAGTTTGGAAAATTTAAGATTTTCTGATATCCCTCATTATCAGTAGTATTAGTATCAAGGGGCCTATTAGTAATTATGAGAGCCCGTGCAAATCAAAATACGCTTTTGAGGGAATAATCTTGCATAGAGTCAAGCTCTATCTTACAATACTAGTCGTACTCCTCGGTTCCAGTTTAGAAAATGAGCAAAATAAATATGGGGGATACCAGAAAATTTCTCAAACTGCTCAAGAGAGATTCTTAGTGACTTTTAGTGTGTTATTCTTCATCTCTTCAAAATTTGATAGAGCAAATATCTGCTCGACATACATTTTTTCCTTCATTATCCATATTTTGACATAAAGCTCCTGAACTAGTTGTAATGGGAATAAAAAAAAATCGTTCATATTTTACTTATATTTCCAGTATAGAGGAAATTCCCAATTCTGCTTCTACTTTCCTCAGTTTTTTTTATATCTACTTTTCTATTTGTTCAGAATGTTCTCTACTTAATGAAGTTTTTTAATCTTTCAAAGTTATTTGTTATAGTTTTCCTCAAACATCCCACGTATAGGCCTATCTATTTACTCTTTGATCTCTGAGTTATCTACTAAAATATTTACCCTCAAAATATTGTGTACCGAGGCTTCAATTTATTTGTCTACAATACTACAAGACTACTTGAACTGAGATACTGAAAGGATGGCATACAAATATTTCAATCTGAAAGCTACCTGTGAAGAGTATTTCGTGCAACTTTGGTTAGTTCCATCTAATACTAATTTAACAGCATCTTTCATAGCATTTTCAGTAAAAGTTCCAATGTCTGTTTTTCTTGTCCTAATTATTGGCATTACATAGTCCTGTAAACAAGTTTTTTTTATCTGTAAAGCTTACATTTAGGATCAAATAGCAATACAGTAGAGAATATTGTACGTGTCATTGTTGAAAACAAGTATTGTTTGAAGATTTTAACACAATCAGTGTAAACGTCTTGATTCAAAATCATGGGGCACAGAGGGACACTGTCCCACTCTGCCCGGAAGATTCTTGTCCCACTGTGCCCCATTATAATAATTTGACAATAAAATGAATACAGGTCCTTGCCAATAAGCACATGGCAAATACTTATCCAGTTTTCATATCTGTATCACTTCCTGTATCCGATCACTGTATATATTGGGATTACTAGTAAAAACACTGAGCACATGAATACAAAACAAGTGAAAAGAAAAAAATTTACTTTACTCACCAAAAATTAACAAATGCTTCAAAAAAAGTTTCAATCTGTTGATCCCCCAAACAAAAATGGCTCAATATTTACATTTTTAGTTACTCTCTCTGCCACTAGGAGCTCATTCGAAAAGTTTACCAATTATTCACTTAAAAAGTCAGTGTCCCGGTGAACCCCATGTACCCCTCTCCCTTATATTAATAATATATTAAATATAATTAAATATATATAATATATAATAAATTATATATATAATTATATATTAAATATATATAATATATTATATTATAGATATTTATATAATTATTAATATATTATAATATATTATAATTATTTATAATAATTATATATAATATAATATTATTATAATATAATAATATTATTATTAATAATATTATATATTATTATATTATTATTATTTTATTAATTATATATTTAATTTTATATATATTTAACTCTATATTATATTTATTATATTATAATATATATAAAAATAAAATATTAATAATATTAATTATTATAATATTATATAATAATTATTATATATATTTATATTAATATAAAAAATCTTATATATATATATATATATAATATATAATATTATATATATTAATATATTATATAATATTATAGATATATATATATTATATATATTATATATATATATAATAATATATATATAATATATACATATATATATATATATATTATTATTATAATAATATTATATATATTAGTTTATTATATAATAAAAAATTTATTATATTATATATATAATATATTATATATATATATATATTATAATTATATATTAATAATATATTATGTATATATAATATTATTTATATATATTATATACTTATATATATATATATACTATAATAATATATATCATATATAGAATATATATATTATATATATTATATAGTTTTTATATATAGAAAATTATATATATATTTCCTGTGCATTTTGCTAATTAGGGAACGGAACTTACCTGAATGCATATTATTTTAGTATACTTAGTATGTTCTGTGTGAGCAATGTATGCTAAAATGAAAATAAATAAGTAAAATGTCTACACAAAAATTAATCTTTATCTTTCATGTTACTTACCCCTCTTTTAATAGCAAAACAGTGCTACGTTTAAAAATAAAGATGGTTCTAACTAACTTTTCCAGTCGCCGCCTTTTGTTTCACTGGGAAACTCGTTGCGTTCCTTGCTTGATTTTTTAAGTTTTTTTTTTTTTTCTAATTTTTCTGTAACCTTATTTAAAATTTTTTGTTTCAATTTCGTTTCATTCGGCAGCAAAGGAACGATAGTATCATTACGCGCAATGACATACATACATACATACATACATACATACATACATACATACATACATCTTTCAATATTGAAATAGGGGCCACCAGAGTGGTATAGCCTTAGGGAATGCCACCAATCTTTAAGGGTAAATGTATGTACACCAGACTCCTTTCCTTGACATCCAGTTGACAATACTACCCATTGACAACATTTCCAGCCAAAATGTGTGAATGGCCGTTTATTGATTCAATATTTTTCCTGTACAAAACTACTCTATATTTTGACTATTTGAGTACTGTCAAAGAAACCATTGGCGAAATACCTTATTCTTTTATACATATATACAGATTAGGAGAGAATTTTCTTTTCCTTTTTCCCAATCCAAATGAATCTTACGAATATGTTCCATGATAGATAGAAATATTTGAATCTAGATACTGTTAACTGTTTACAGAATAATCTTTAAAAAAAATAAGATGGGTGGAGAGGCATGATAAGTAAATATGTATAAGTCTTCTAAAATAGGATGAAGAAAGATCTTTGTGAAATAGCACGAATAATCATTTGTAAACATACATGCATTCTTTAGTCTTTTAGTCTTCTTATATGTATTCACGTTTACGAAGAAAAAAACTGGAATATTGCAAAATGCGACAAATTCCTGTTTATTCTGTCATTATGGTTATATATAAGGTTAAAAATAGCTGAACGTTTACTTTATATTAATTGTCCTGTAAAACCAATGAAGGATTGTTCACAGTAGAGGGAAGGGATTTTGTGTACTCCTGTGTCTTTGGGGATTAACTTTTGTTGGACGTTAATCAGGGATTTTCACTTTATTGCTGGGCGTCTCTTTGGTCATGTTTTGAAGAGGGAGGTAGAAGACTGTATTAGCTTCATGGATCACTTTCTCAATGTCATGCTAATTAGAATAGTGAATGTATGAAAGTGAAAATATTTTTTCTCTGTATATGGTAAATATATATTACGTTTTGTCTCTAATATTTAAAATATCAAGAAAAGAAATAAATACCCTACGTATTATCCCAAAATGTTAGGATATTATCCACATATATCATCCACAGCATGTCTAGGTTTTATTGAATGTTTATCACAGTTTAAAATACTATTCCACGTATAGATTAGCTAAAACAGGACTTATAGTGCTGCCCATGCCGCACAATAATTTTTGTTTATAGAATGACTCACCTAATGAAAAGACGTTATTTCATACATAATTCAACTAGCTTTATTATCTTATCAAGGGCTAGTGGGAAACGATCTGAATAGGGTGATAATTTTATCTCCAAAACTGTAGAATGTCCCGGATTTCCTGGAAAAAGAATTTGAACTAATCTGTAAGCAGCTGTCATCTTTATCTTTAAAGTATCTTAACCAAAAAAACTGAGAAAGCAATCCATAATACTAACATAATCTTCTACCATCTTCCCAGAAATATGGAGATTCCCAGCAATAGAATAAAAATCCCACACATGGACCGGATTAAACATTGACTCAGACACTTTAACTACCTAAATGCCTTAGCCAAATACGTGATTCACATACAACGAAAGTTAGTACCAAAATACACAGGAGGATAAGAAATCCTTTGCCTCGACTTCAAATAATCTTACGTCAGCTTTGCAGGTAAATCAACCCCACAAATATTAACACAAAATAAACGTTTAGTTAGATATGGACAACAGAGATTAGTTGTTTGGAACCTTGTAAGTAACCATAATCACTGAATATACTGGAATTTATCACGCATAATTTATAGCAGTAATTGTCGGTTCAAAAGCCAGATGGCAGCTTTGATTAAACAGAGAAACACAATGAACCTCTCAAAAATAGCTTGAGACTCCTATATTATAGATAAAATCTCCCTCCAAACAGCGATTAAAAGATTAAAGAGAAATTGTCTACTGGGGTAAGGTAACAGCTGACCTCTGGGCCTCTTGCTATAAATGCCAGTTTCTTGTAACTCTTCTCATTCATTACCTGCCTGATGAGAGAGACAGTTGGTCTGTGAAATACAGCATTAACTTTCTACATTTTAGCATTTTTATAGCCTCTTTTTATCATTTAAAATTCTGTTTTAAAATAAGAGTGACTCTACTATGTACAACAGCAATAACAAATGTGCCACCAAGTTGCAAGCAAGAGAACATAAAATGAGGATATAGAGCTTAAGACTTACTACAAAGAATAATACTATACATTGCAGCACTGTAAGCAAGCATTTGCTCTCGCTGGTACCCTAGGCTTCAACCCAAGATCGGCACTGGCAGAATACACTGAGTGGTACTGTTGATCTACTGGAGATGGCACACAATAAGGCAGGCTATACGGATCTGCAAAGCAGTCAGAGCTGATATGCAAGTTCAGTGATGAATAAGAATAACCTAATTGCAAGAGCATGTGAATGACTCGAATTCTGTAATACTCTATTTTATGTATATATAGTGGGTTGGTGCGTAATTGAATATCAATTGTCTAATTTATATATATACATATATATATATATACTATATATATATATAGATAGATATATATATATATATATATATATATATATCTAATTTATATATATACTATATATATATATATATATATATATATAGTATATATATAAACCCTATCATTCAAAAGGACTAAATCAATTCATATTCTACGAGTCAAGAACCCTTAAGAACTCTCCTCGTTTCTCTATCTTCTTTTCGCAATGCTTCAACAATTTATTGAGGCATGTAACAAACCTCGGAACTTTGTCGCCCTCCCCTACCACTTCAATGAGCTTTTTGGGTACTCTGAATAATAGACTCCAATAAACCGAGTCATCTCTCAGTATGAAGGTTCTAGTATGTTATTTCCATCCTCTGCTAATTAGTCTTATCTGGTGCTGGTAATAAACTATTTCCATACAAAATATTTGTATAAGGTTATCCCTACCCCTCTCTTCCTTCTTTTATATAAATGTGTGTTTTTGTGGGTGTGTGGGTGTGAGTTATTTTTGTAACAGTAAGCCTTTTCTTGGAACAGAAGGTGGTTCTCGAAAAAAGGCAAGAGTGAAACTACTGAGCCACTGATGGACTTTTTTCTGATCGTTTCCAAATAATCAACTGCTTCCTAGATATACATAGAAATATCATCTAACGCTTCTGTCATCTGATATATTCACTCCCAAATACTTACAGGCATCTAATAATTCCCATCTTCTTTTTCTTCTTTCCAGCCTAATGGCAGGCTGAAGTCGCTGTTTCTCCTATTTCACTCATCCTTAACAACCTGGACACATTACTTGTAAGGAACAAGCCCAAAGAACTTCTACTCTCACGGGAATCGTACCGAGATGCTCATGTAAATGGAGTAGATATCGTAGCTATGTGACCATCTGAGCCTGGTCCCAACGTTGACCCACACACATACATACACACACACACACACACACACACACACACACACACACACAATATATATATATATATATATATATATATATATATATATATATATATATATATACAGGGTGCGGCAACATAACTTCCTTTTTCCAAAAGGCAATAAAACAAGATGTATAAATCAGAAAGGTTTTAATTTTGTTTTATAATGATAGTACATATTTAAAGTTTAGTTTCACACAGTTTTGAAAATCATATCAGGTAGGTGACGTCCCCCATTGTCCATACACTGCATAAACCGATTTCTGGTGTTTGCTATGACCCTCACCAGCGTATCAGAACGGAGCGCCTCATTTCAATAAGGGGGGATTTGGAGTGGCCAGCCCGTTCCCCTGATTTGTCCCCTTGTGATTTTTATTTGTGGGGATAATTCGAAATCCCGTGTTTATGTCAACCGCCCGAGAAGCCTACCAGACTTGAAGGCCAACATCCGAGAAGAAATTGCCAATATACCCGCTGATACGCATATCTCACAAAACAAACGCTTACGATAACTATAATTTCAAATTAACCAGCAAATCGTTTGACTTTGTGTAGAATCGTAAAAGAATTATAACAGTGGCCAAAGTACTAATGATAATAAAAAAATAATGATAATAACAATGTAACAGGAATTATACGTTACAGAAACTGTTTCCGGGTCTGATTTTCCTTTGTTCAACATTCACAACAAAGTTTTCAACATCAATCCAGTTGGATCAGAAGTGGGTCAGCCTGTCAGAATTATAAAAGCATTAGATAAAGAACGAAATGAAATATTACAAAATACTTTCTGATTGCTTTATTTTAAAATCTAGATTTGTCACATGCTTGCACCAAGTGTCTTTTTCCAAATTCTACGAACTGGAAACCCTCGACATGTAAAAATCGTCCTTGATAATTAGGAGAACCAGCTTTCTATCACTTCTTTTAAATTTCCGATATTTTTAGAGCGTGAATATTTATCTTGTTGTTTCCTGCAATTTTACAATGTTAACAGGTAAATAATTTATAGTTTATTCAAAGAATTTCATTTCAATCTTGCCGCTTTTGCACCTTTTTTTATTGTCTATATTTATTTAGTCTTTCATCTGTTATCTCTAAATCTTTCAAAGCCACATGAACGGGAATGAAATAATTTAATCCAGTTTACTACTATTAAACAAGTTTTCGATTCCTAATTCAATCACTTAACCCTTCTGTTCAGTTTAAAGTAACAAACTCCAAACTCTGTCTTGAAGAGGGCTTAATACAAACCACCAAAAGTAGCCCCAAGAAGATATGAAAAGTAATATTTTCAATCTAGTTCTTCCCAGAAACCATAGTTTTAGAATTACGCCGCTTAGTACTTTGGAATATTGCCCATAGCATCTAATTAACCAGTTCTGTCACTGCCACCTAATCAGGAAACTATGAAAGTCTGATTTCCCCGACTTCTATAAACATTGTTCTTCGCAGAACCTAGTATAATGATACGTTTCTCGCTC
>NC_061107.1:40815262-40817762 GCF_015104395.2 Macrobrachium nipponense | reverse complement strand
TGTGATGGGCAAGCCCATAGATTAAATACTTTGGGTGATCGATTGTCAGTAAAAAATTTTTTGGAGATAAAAAGGGGTTGCACTGGGTAACAGAGTTGTGTTGGGCCATCCGGCTTGTAGGATAAACAGGATATAGGTCTATACAGGTGTTAGTGGCATAACGGTTAGGATACCATGTGTTTTTATTCCATATGTAGGTCTAAAAGGAAATGAGGTAAATAACGATATGAAGGGTAATACTGAGGTTAACATGGGTGATATTAATAATAATGGTGATAATAATGCTGATATTGGTAATAAAGATGATATTAATGGGGATATTGATAATAATGGTGGTATTGATAATAACGGTGATACTGATAATAATGGTGATATTGATAACAATGGTGATACTTATACTACCATGAGGGTTATGGTTAATGGTATGGGCGATACTTATATAAATATGATTGATATTCCTGTGAATGTGGAATATATGGCAACCAGTCACAATAGGGTGCTGTTCATAATGGCCATAGGAAAAATGTTTATTAGTTGCTCTATCAGAGGATGTTATTTCAAATCTAGGTACAATGACTACGGTGAAAGTCAGGTTGAGGGAAGTGAAATGCCCAAAAAGTTGCGTATAATTGTGGGCAGCAAGAAATGAAAAGGCTTATAATAGCATGGTGTCAGCAGGGTGTCATATGGGTGGAATTATTGGATTGCAATGACGCATTTAGGAAATATCAGAAAAATTCTTATGTAGTAAACCTCCGAGATTGGAGCGAGGATAGTGGGTTCAGTGGCTATTGTAGAGGGGAAAACTGAGTTTTCAGAAACAGTAATGCAAATTAGGAGGAAGGTTTTTAGGGATAACTTTGCCAATGCAGACTACAAAGAGCATATTGAAGTTCTAAGCGAGGTTATGGGTGAATTTCGGGATGCAGTTGCTTTAAAAGGGAATAAGTTAGGGCTGGATAAGGTGTTAGAGCACAAGATAAATCATGAATAAGGGACCAAACCCATCTTCGTACCTGCTCATAGGACCCCATTTAAAATTAGGCAACAGGTAGAGCAAGAGGTTAGCAAATGGGAGGAGGAGGGAATTATTAGAGGGTATTAAATTTCTTGGGAAGAGCTGCAACAGGTAACCTTTCAGAAAGTTAAGGATGCTACTAATGAATCCCCGTTCCTGAAATTACGGATTCTAGTGCATTTTTCACATTAGTGACAGATGCCAGCCAAGATGGAATATGTGCCTGCCTTATGCAGAAATTTGAAGGTAAATCCCAACCAATAGGTTACTATAGCAGAAAATTTAAACACACAGGGTAACACTGACAGGTTAATGGCCTACTGTAGATAAGGCAGCCTCCGCTGTGGTATCAAGCTTGGTTCATTTTTTACAGACTACAAGCCGTTGTGGGATCTTTTTAATAAGCCAGATCTATCACCTAAATTAGCTCTATGGTTTTCTAACAATTAGGGATTTTGATGCAAAGCTCATGTACATAGAGGGCAGACATAATGTGGTAGCAGATGCTCATAGTAGAAGTTTTTTTACTGACCCTTTTATATATCAGTTAGCGGGAAAAATAGAGGTAATCAATGGGAATTAATGTGCCTTGGTTGCAGATGGGGAGCGGCTTTTATTTAAGATGATTTCTTCTGCTAGGAGTGATTAGGCTTCATATCTTTGGATTTACAATTCAATTTCATTTGTTATCATGTTAGTATAACAATTTTTGAGGAAAAGAAGGTTTTATTTTTGGGTATTTTGGAGTTTGGCTTAGACTCAATTTGATGACACTGAAAATGATAGCAGAAATGCCTGTAAAATTCTCCTTCTGAATGACGGAGTTCAGTAATCATTTATATTTAGGGTCCCTTTGTAACAGAAAACGAAACTGTAAATTTATATATGAAGATCTCTCTTTCCATATGATATTCATATCGTCATGCAGCATTTTTATGAAAATGTAACTAATATTTTGACTGAAATAGCTTCATTATCCGGTCTGGGAACATAAGAGGATATCATTATTTTTCCTTTATTTCTTTTTAGAAGACTCTGGCTTTTCGTTTTGATTTAAAAAAAAAAAAAAAAAACAGGGAGGAGAACACTTACCCCAAATGCATCCTTGTATCATATTGTATATAAAAGCGAAAGGCAACTTATGCATATAAAGAAAGACAGACCTCCAGGAAGTGTAGCTACAGTACAAGCAATATATCTCTTGGGATATTTTCCTTGCATTTCAACAAGGCAAAAATTTACAAAAAAAATCTGTTACATCTCATTCTTGGGAATCTGTCGTGCTTAAGATATCAAGTACAGTAGGTTGCAGTGGACCTTCTGTCGCCAGTAATTATAGGGTGAAGGGAACGTAGTCTTAAATTCTGTAGTGGTGCATTCTTCATTTTTTCATTATATATATTTTGATCCCGTGAAGAGGTGTGATACAAAGATAAAGAAAGATTAACCAACAATCATGCTCCAGACTGGAATGACACTAAT
>NC_061107.1:40797762-40810262 GCF_015104395.2 Macrobrachium nipponense | reverse complement strand
TACCGACCCCCTCCTAAAGACAAGACCAGAGACACACCCAACAATAAAATAAAAATTCCCCCACCTGGAGACGATTAAGAGAGTAACTCACACCCTTGGGAAATCCAACCCTTTTGCATTTACCTACCCAAATACCTTAGCCAAATCCATGATTAAACGTTCCAACAAAAGACATCGCCCAAAGACCCTCTGGGGTATATGAGATCCCATGCCAGGACTTTGTGACCAATCTTACATCGGATTTACAGGAAATCATTCCCAGAGATTAATACAACACAAACGGTCAGTTAGGTTATGGACAAACAGAACTCGGCTATTTTTCAACCATATTTAAATGAACATAACTATAGAATAAATGAATATGTCACGTGTAATTTATAGAGCAACTGCCCCCCGGTACAAGAGTCAAATGATGGAATCGGCCTTAATAAAAAGAGAAGAAGGTAATGAAACATCTCAAAAGGGAATTGGACATCGGACATCGTCGACGCAGTGTTCATTCAACCAACGCGTAAGAAGATAAGGAGATTATCAGCGGGGGTGTACTAAATTGGCTTACTTTGTGGACGAAGACTCTTGGTATAAATACCACCTTTTCTGTAAACTTTTCTCATTCATATACCTGAAGAGAGAGACCAAGCAGTCTGAAACAAAAATATAGTACCTTTTCTCTCTACATTTCTTGTTTTTATGGGCTCCTTTTATTAGAGATATATATATATATATATTATATAATATATATATATATATATATATATATATATATATATATATATATATATATATATATATATATATATATATATAATATAGGATTCGACGTTTCACCACTCATAGTCGCATCCTCAAGGTATAATTAAAGATAAACACGCAGCATTAAAACTACGCCCGAAGAATCATAAAAATTACACAATATTCAAAAATTCATTTGAAAACAGCATGTTGTGAACATTAAAAAAAAATTTTAATATCTTAAAACAGAAAAAACACCAAGCGCTAAAAATTTATATACAGTAAAGTACATTAAAATATTTTAAAAATTATTCAAAAAAAAAAACACACCAAAATTAATATAGTAGTAATAAAAACAAATTTAAATGAAGAATAAATAAATAACACCCCTAAAACAGTAAGGCTATTCTGTACCTTATCATTGCAAAGGAATTAAGGGCAGTGACTGAGAGAATAAAAAAAAAAAATATAAACAAGCACTCTAGTCGATGAAAACAAACCTGAAAAGAGGAGGATTGTGTATTTAGGACGGAACTATATCCTTTTTTTCATAATAGATTCCAAGGTTTTTACGTCACTAATAATAGTAAAATCCTTATCATTAATGTATGTTTTACTTGATTTAGAGTGGTTCCTGATATTTGACTGCTCGGGGTTTGTTAATCTGCTTCCGTTCTAAAACTTAAGCCATTATGAGAATCTATCACTTTTAGTAACCTCTTCGTTCAACCCACATAGTCCCGTGATCACACTCGGGCACGTATATTTATATACAACATTAGTTTTTAGAAGAGGACTAGGGCGGTCTTTCTCGTTTTGAAGAGGGATCCGATATTTAATGGATTTCTTGGAACTATTTCTAGGTTCAGTGTTGGGAATTCTTTTTGAATAATTGCCAGGAACTTTTTTCTGAAGAGGTTGTCATGAAGAAAAGGGAAGCTAGCAAACATTTTAAATTTTGGTATTGTCAAAACCGTTGTCACATCTATGAATCGGGTATCAAGCATTTTCTTAAGCATTTTAAACAAAAGTTTGTCTGGAAAGCTGTTATTTTTAAGGTATTGGGAAAGAATTAATTTCACCTTAAAAAGTAAGCTAATTAGAGGTATGGGTGACGGCCCAGTGTAGGAGAGTTGAGATAGTATTGAGTTTAAAATTATGAAGCAAGAACTATGAAAGTTAATACCTAACCCAGTAAAAGTCTTTTTTCTAGAAACTTCGTGTAAAAAGCCTTCTTCGTTCCTGGACACTAGAACATTAAAAAAAGGAAGGTTGTTATTTTCTTCTTCATCGAGTGCAAATCTGATATTAGGGTGTAAGGCATTTACAAATTCTAAGAATTGTTCCGCATTAAACTTGTTTCGGAATAAGGCGAAAGTGTCATCCACGTATCTACGATAAAACTGAGGCAAGAAGCTAAGGCGGCAATCAATCAAACATACGCTCTTCCAAAGAGCACATAAAAATATTTGCAAGTGTCGGGCCCAGTGGGGATCCCATTGCTACTCCTTCAACTTGTCTGTATAAAAAGCCCGTCTTTTGCGAGGATAAGGTACAGAATAGCCTTACTGTTTTAGTGTTATTTATTCTTCATTTTTTATTTTTTACATACATATTAATTTTGGTGTGTTTTTTTTTCTGTTTTTTTATAAAATAATTTTAATGTAACTTTACTGTACATAATTTTAGCACTTGGTGTTTTTCTGTTTAAGATATAAAATATAAGTTCAACATGAACTTTTAAATATTGCGTAATTTTATGAAATTATGCAGTGCTAGTTTTTAATATTGTGGTGTTTATCTTTAATTATAGCCCTGAGGATGCGACTATGAGTCGTGAAACGTCGGCAAAATAAATGTACCTGAGTGCGATGCCTTTCCC
The DNA here is from genome assembly GCF_015104395.2 of Macrobrachium nipponense. NCBI lineage: Eukaryota > Metazoa > Arthropoda > Malacostraca > Decapoda > Palaemonidae > Macrobrachium > Macrobrachium nipponense. The sequence goes on along the minus strand of NC_061107.1, from coordinate 40,807,648 downwards.
TATGGTTCCTATGATAAGATGTACCTAGAGCTGCAGCTCCGTCTTCTAAGGATATTTATGGGATAACCCGCTACGAAGGCTACACCAATCACGATGAACATCAGCAGTTTTTTCTTCGTTATTCTGTTCCTCCTCGCATCAGATCAAGAGGTTTTAACCATTCAAGAACCTATTTGGAGGAGGTATGGTACACAACTAATAGCAAGATGCAGAATGCTGGAAAGATTCACCAAGAAGTTAGATAAAGCCAAATTAGATTTGACATTCCTACAGTTTTGTCACTAAAATAAGTAGTGCCTAATTTAATTAAATTTTAGGTGTATAAAACCTCACTCTATCATTCAGAATTTCATATTGAAACTACTAAATGACTGTTAGAGATGGAGATTGTGTCTAAGCAGAAAAATATCGAAAGATTAAACAAGTTGGTATCTGAGCAGAAAACCTTCATAAGCAGCTGTCTCAGCATTTTAGACAAGGTAATTTTTATACGTCTTTTCAATAATACCATTTTGAATTTCATCAACGATGTAAATGAAAGACATAATAGAAAACTAAGGAGCTTGGGAATAATCACCCCTCAATTCTGTAGAAATAACAATAATACGCATACTGTTTTTAACATTTCAAAAAGGTTTTATTGTCAAAGAGGAAGAGTTCTTACTTTCTCTAGGTTTAGAATTTTGTTTACCGAATTACAGGCCGAACTACAGCAGGTTCTTTCTACCCACAGAATCTCTCTTTCGCCGTCTTAAATCCCTGCCTTTCAATGCTAATTTGGACAATTTTAGATGGCAGTTATTATCTTTAGCTCATTGTGCATATCATAAGTCAAACAGTAGATGGACTCCTTTCTTCAACAAATATAATTTTGACACTTTAAAAAACTTGGCCAATGATGACAGTATTTTTATTACAAGACCAGACAAAAGTAAGGGTTGTGTAATTTTGGATAAGGATGCATATATTGAGAAAAGGGATATTATCTTAACGATCATACAAAGTTTGAGAAAAGTGTGTTCCAGATTTATATAATATCATTAAACCAGAGGACAAAATTGCAAGGTTTCTAAGGTTGCTAAAACAAAAGAAGATTATTGATGAGGATATATACCAGGAACTATTCCCTACAGGGTCTTCGTATGAGGTTTTGTATGGGTTGCCCAAAATACATAAAGAAGATGTTCCATTAAGGCCCATTCTTTCCTCAGTGAACGAGTTAGAAGCTAGCCAAATTTCTGGTTCCTTTACTTGATCCTCTCACTAAAAATGAATTTTCTTTAAGCAAACTCTCATAAATTCAAGGAGGGATATTCTTATACAAGATTCAGATTTATTTATGGTCAGTCTGGACGTTGAGTCCCCTTTTCTACTAAGTCCCTGTAAGGGAGACGGATAGGACATTATCTTAAATAGTTATTCATAGAGCCAGACTCTGCTTTTCATTATTTTAGTCGTGAGTTTTTTAAATAGTTGTTAGAATTAGCCGTGTAGGACACCACTTTCAATTTTAATGGCTTTTTATACAGACAAGTTGAAGTAGTAGCAATGGGATCCCCCCTGGGTCCAACACTTGCTGATATTTTTATGTGCTCTTTGGAAGAGCGTATGTTTGATGATTGCCCCTTAACTTCTTGCTTCAGTTTTATTCGTAGATACATGGATGACACTTTCGCCTCATTCCTAAACAAGTTTAATGCGGAACAATTCTTAGAATTTGTAAATGCCTTACACCCAATATCAGATTTACACTCGATAAAGAAGAAAATAACAAGCTCCCCTTTCTGGATGTTCTAGTGTCCAGGAACGAAGAAGGCTTTTAACACGGGCGGGTGGTTTAGAAAAAAGACTTTTACTGGGTTAGGTATTAACTTTTATAGTTCTTGCTTTTATAATTTTAAAAAACTCAATACTATCTAAACTCTACTACACAGGGCCGTCACCCATACCTCTAATTGGCTTATTTTTAATGATGAAATTAACTTGCTTTCCCAATACCTTAAAAATAACTGCTTTCCAGACAATGCCCGATTCATAGGTGTGCCAACGGTTTTGACAGTACCAAAATTAAAAATGTTTGCTTCACTTTTCTTCATGACGACCTCTTCAGAAAAAAGTTCCTGGCAATTATTCACAAAGAATTCCCGGCACTGAACCTAAAAATAGTTCCAGAAAATCCATTAACTAACGGATCCCTCTTCAAAACGAAAGACCGCCTTAGTCCTCTTTTAAAATCCAATGTTGTATATAAATATACGTGCCCGAGATGTGATCACGGGACTTATGTGGGTTGTACGAAGAGGTTACTAAAAGTGAGAATAAATTCTCACAGGGGCTTAAGTTTTAGAACGGGCAACAGACTAACAAACCCCAAGCAGTCAAATATCAGGAACCACTCTAAATCAAGTAAAACACACATTAATGATAAGGATTTTACTATTATACGCCAAATACAAAATGAAAACGACCTAAAAACCTTGGAATCCATTATGATAAAAAAGACAGTTCCGTCCTTAAATGCACAATCCTCCTCTGTTCAGTTGTTCATCGCCTAGAGTGCTTCTTTATATTTATTTTAAAAATTCTCTCAGTCAATGCCCGTCCTTTGCGAGGATAAGGTACAGAATAGCCTTACTGTTTTAGTGTTATTTATTTATTCTTCATTTTTCATTTTATACATACATATCATGATTTTGGTGTGTTTTTCTGCACTTCTTAGAATAATTTTAATGTAACTTTACTGAACATAATTTTAGCGATTGGTGTTTTTCTGTTTAAAGATATTAAAATTTTTTTAATTTTCAACATGCTGATGTTCATTGAATTTTTAAATATTGTGTAATTTTTATGAATTATGTAGTGCGTAGTTTTAATGTTGTGTGTTTTATCTTTATATATATTATATATATATATATATATATATATATATATATATATATATATATAAATATATATATATATATATATATATATATATATATATATATATATATATATATATATATATATATATATATATATATATATATATATATATATATATATATACAGCTCAAATATATACCCAAATATGTAAACCAGACGATAGAAATGTATAGTTCCTTCCTTTTTCTTTAAAGTTATTCAATTGATAAAAGTACAATCATTATTAATATAAAAAAACACGAGTTTTGCATCGGTATACTACGCCTTAATAAACTTTCCTTTCTGATTACATTGACACTTCATGAGACCGCAAACCTTTTATTGTCGACACGATTCAATTAACTATATCAGCAGGGAGGTAGCATAAAGCACTATGCAGCATGTGCTTCGCTCAGAAAAAGGGTTATTAAGATGAATAACAAGCGCGTGTCCTTCCTTTATGCAATGACGAACAGAATAATGAACTACCAAACTGGTAATTTTCTTTCCGAGAAAGAAATATACAGTTTCTTGCGTAAGATCGTTCTCCCTCTTAACAAGAATTCTAGAATGATTCTCTTCCCAGAAGTCGGTACAATCACTCGGTAATGAGGTCATAAGTTTCCGAAATATTGCAAAAAGAGCAAACCATTACCTTGGGAATAAGTCGTTATACAACTCATGATTTGTTTTGATTTTCCCACATCGTATCGTATCTCAAAATGGTGACATCTCAACGCATGTATATATATATATATATATATATATATATATATATATATATATATATATATATATATATATATATATACTATATATATATATATATATATATATATATATATATATATATATATGATATATATATATATATATATATATATATATATATATATATATATATATATATATATATATATATATATATATATATATATATATATATATATATATATATATATATATATATCTAAAATAAAAGGAGCCCATAAAAACACCAAAATAGAGAAAAAGTACTATATTTCAGAGACTGCTGTCTCCCTCTTCAGGTAGATGAATGAGAAAACAAAAAGTTCACAGAAAAGGTGGTATTTATACCAAGAGGTCCATCCACAAACAAGCCATTTTAAGTCACCCCCGCTGATATCTTCCTCTAATCTTCTTAAGGGTTGGTTGAATGAAGACGTTGTCGATCGTGTCCGAAATCCATCCTCCTTTTGAGATGTTCATTATTTACCTGCCTCTCTTTTATTAAGGCCGATTCCATCATTTGACTCTTGTACCGGCAGTTGCTGCTATAAATTACCACGTGACAAATTTCCAGTTTATTCTATGGTTATGTTCATTTATATGGTTGAAAATAGCCGAGTTCTGTTGTCCATACCTAACTGACCGTTTGTGTTGTATTAATCTCTGGGGAAGGGATTTACCTGTAAATCCGATGTAAGATGGTCACAGTCCTGGCATGGGATTTCGTATACCCCAGAGTCCTTTGGAGATGTCTTTTGTTGGACGTTAATCAGGGATTTGGCTAAGGTGTTTGGGTAAGTAAATACAAAAGGGTTCGATTTTCCGAGGGGGTTGGTTATTCTCTTAATCGTGTCCAGGTGGGGAATTATTATTTTATTGTTGGGTGTATCTCTGGTCTTGTCTTTAGGGGGTCGGTAGAAAAATTACGTAGCTTTGTGAATTGCTTTCTCAATTATATGGTCAGGCTATTTAAAGACGAAAGTTGCTTGCGAATTAGTTCAAATTCTTTTTCCAGGAATTCTGGGGAACAAATTCGTAACGCTCTTAAGAACAAGTTACTAGCTCACCTATTTTGATAGAAAATGTCATGATAAGCTAAAAGTAGTGAATGTATGAAAGTGAGAACGTTGGTTTTTCTGTATATGGTAAATTTGTATTCTGTCGTATCTCTGATTATTAAAACATCAAGAAAAAAAGGAAATTTTGTTGTCTGTTTCCCATTCAACTTTAAATTTGATGCTGGGCACTAATGTGTTTAATTTCGAGAGGAATTCATTGAAATTGCCCCACCTATTATCCCAAAATGTTAGGATATCATCCACGTATCTCATCCACAGCATGTTTTTGGGTTTTATTGCATTTATTACTGGTAGTTTTCAAGTATTCCATGTACAGATTGGCTAGAACAGGACTTAAAGGACTACCCATACTACACCCGAATTTTTGCTTGTAGAATGGATTCCCCGAATGAAAATACGTTATTAGATGCACATAATTCAACTAGCTTTATTGATTTTGTCAAGCGCCAAAGGGAAATGATCTGAATAGGGGGATAATTTTTACCCTTAAAAACTGAAGAACGTCCTGTACTGGTACTTTAGTGAACAAGGAATCTACATCAAGGCTTAAAAGTTTATGTTGTGAAGTGGTATATGTGCTTCTCTGAATTTGTGACAAAAATCTTGCGAATGTTTAATGTGACTGGGAGAAAAAGTGCCTAAAAAAGGGGAAAGGAGGCCAGCTAACCATTTAGAAATTTTTGTAATTGAAAGCACCGGCACATGAAACGATGGGTCTGAATGGAAGATTGGTCTTTGTGAGTTTTGGGAAGGCCATAAAAATAGGGTAATTTAGGATTAATTACTTTAAATTTCTCTAATAGTTCAATACTCTTTTTTGTCTTTGCCAATTAATCTTACTTTCCGAAAAATTCTGTGGGAACGTTTTGGAGGGGATTTTTCGTCAGTTTTTCGTATGTGTTTGTGTCGCTAAGGAGCTGGTTGATTTTGTCAAGGTAGAAGTCTTGTCCATTATTACGATTTTGCCGTCTTTGTCGGATCTACTTATTATAACATCTAACTTTTTTAGCGAGTGGATGGCTATCATGAATCTGCGGGGAACAGGATATTTCTTATGTAAGTCAGTTAAAGCATTTAGTAACACTCCTTTTAAACATATCTCCTCACGGTGAAGAGATATGTTTAAAAGGAGTGTTACTAAATTCTTTAACTGACTTACATAAGAAATATCCTGTTCCCCGCAGATTCATGATAGCCATCCACTCGCTAAAAAAGTTAGATGTTATAATAAGTAGATCCGACAAAGACGGCAAAATCGTAATAATGGACAAAGACTTCTACCTTGACAAAATCAACCAGCTCCTTAGCGACACAAACACATACGAAAAACTGACGAAAATCCCCTCAAAACGTTCCCACAGAATTTTTTCGGAAAGTAAGATTAATGGAGGCAAAGACAAAAAGAGTATTGAACTATTAGAGAAATTTAAAGTAATTAATCCTAAATTACCCTATTTTTTATGGCCTTCCCAAAACTCACAAAGACAATCTTCCATTCAGACCCATCGTTTCATGTGCCGGTGCTTTCAATTACAAAATTTCTAAATGGTTAGCTGGCCTCCTTTCCCCTTTTTTAGGCACTTTTTCTCCCATCACATTAAACATTCGGAAGATTTTTGTCACAAATTCAGAGAAGCACATATACCACTTCACACATAAAACTTTTAAGCCTTGATGTAGATTCCTTGTTCACTAAGTACCAGTACAGGACGTTCTTCAGTTTTTAAGGGTAAAATTATCCCCCTATTCAGATCATTTCCCATTGGCGCTTGACAAAATAATAAAGCTAGTTGAATTATGTGCATCTAATAACGTATTTTCATTCGGGGAATCATTCTACAAGCAAAAATTCGGGTGTAGTATGGGTAGTCCTTTAAGTCCTGTTCTAGCCAATCTGTACATGGAATACTTTGAAACTACAGTAATAAATGCAATAAAACCCAAAAACATGCAGTGGATGAGATACGTGGATGATATCCTAACATTTTGGGATAATAGGTGGGGCAATTTCAATGAATTCCTCTCGAAATTAAACACATTAGTGCCCAGCATCAATTTAAAGTTGAATGGGAAACAGACAACAAAATTCCTTTTCTTGATGTTTTTAATAATCAGAGATACGACAGAATACAAATTTACCATATACAGAAAACCAAACGTTCTCACTTTCATACATTCACTACTTTAGCTATCATGACATTTCTATCAAAATAGGTGTAGCTAGTAACTTGTTCTTAAGAGCCTTACGAATTTGTTCCCCAGAATTCCTGGAAAAAGAATTTGAACTAATTCGCAAGCACTTTCGTCTTTTAAAATATCCTGACCATATAATTGAGAAAGCAATTCACAAAGCTAACGTAATTTTTCTGCCGACCCCCTAAAGACAAGACCAGAGATACACCCAACAATAAAATAATAATTCCCCACCTGGACACGATTAAGAGAATAACCAACCCCCTCGGAAAATCGAACCCTTTTGTATTTACTTACCCAAACACATTAGCCAAATCTGATTGTAACGTCCAACAAAAGACATCTCCAAAGGACTCTGGGGTATACGAAATCCCATGCCAGGACTGTGACCAATCTTACATCGGATTTACAGGTAAATCCCTTCCCCAGAGATTAATACAACACAAACGGTCAGTTAGGTATGGACAACAGAACTCGGCTATTTTCAACCATATAAATGAACATAACCATAGATAAACTGGAATTTGTCACGTGTAATTTATAGCAGCAACTGCCGGTACAGAGTCAAATGATGGAATCGGCCTTAATAAAAGAGAGGCAGGTAATGAACATCTCAAAAGGAGGATGGATTTCGGACACGATCGACAACGTCTTCATTCAACCAACCCTTAAGAAGATTAGAGGAAGATTATCAGCGGGGGTGACTTAAAATGGCTTGTTTGTGGATGGACCTCTTGGTATAAATACCACCTTTTCTGTGAACTTTTCTTCATTCATCTACCTGAAGAGGGAGACAGCAGTCTCTGAAATATAGTACTTTTTCTCTATTTTGGTGTTTTTGTTTTTATGGGCTCCTTTTATTAGATGGAAACTCTGTTGTTTACAGAACATTTATACCAGTCATATATATATATATATATACATACATACATACATAGCGGTAAGGGTTTAAATGGAGACGTGTTTATTCAATGCAACGTTTCAGGAACCAGCCCCATTTTCAAGCTGAAAATTACAATAATAAAATAAAATTAAAATTATTACCCATCTAAAAAAAACACAACTACAATATGTAAAGCAAATTAAAAGAACACCAACGAAACTAAGTACCATTTCCAGTAAAGGAAGGAAGATGAGTGACTAAAATGGAAAAACATCTGTGTTGTTTACGCCAGGTACAGAGGGGTGGAGGTAGAGCGATTCGAAGACCGCTAGCTGCTGTGGAGAAGACGCTTTTGTAAGGATATCTTATTGTTTTTATATTCAATATTGCCTCTGCATTTCTTTGTGTTGGGTACGGATGCTGGAAAATTCGGTTGATGATAATTTGACTCCAGTACGGAAACAACCCACCCCCACAAAGAAATCTATTCGGACCTTAAGAAGTCTTCTTCAGGCTCCGACATATTTTCCTAGATCACATCTAGGACACTATATAAATAGGCAATATTAGATGTCATTAAAGGGTTTAACTTTTTATATTTAAAAATAAAACCAACTGTCAATGGGTTTGTTGGGATCAGCTGGCATTTTATGGCCGGAGAGTATGTTCTAATATGTTGCATTTTGGCATAGAATTTTGAATTGATTAAAAATGGAACACTGGCATAGAACGACATCCTAGGTATAGTCTGAATAGCATTGCTAAGGTAAAAGCTACATATTCATAAAGTTGGGAAGGCATTTATAAAATAAACTACTGGGATAAAACAAAGTTATCAGTAAAATAGTTTCATCCTCAACATCGAGGCTTACCATAAACAGGTCTGAGTCTTGACATAAAATCCTTTATTTAACTCAAAGAATTTTTTCAACGTATAGCTACTCGAAGAGGAATTCAGTAACAATGATGGTCCTTTTTTAAAGAAATATTCTACTAATTACTGTTATCCCAGTGGTTTTTTAATAATGCCTTCACAAATTTATGAATATGAAGCTTTTACTTAGCAATGATAAAAGAAGAGAAGTGTCTTTATGACAAACCGAGTCAGCAGACAACTTCCACAACACTAGCCGATTAGCTCTGCCAATCAAGGATAAGCACATGACACGATCTAGCAACCAAGGCAAACCATGTTGGGTTGGGTCATTTAGTAAACACCGTTGCGTTGCTTCTTTCGAAATAATCAGAGAATTGGTAACTGTAGTTAAATGTCTGTGGTAGAACTCAACCTGCGTAGGAAAGTTGGGACTGCTTTCTCAACGTATAACTTCTTTAACTTTGAAGTTTAACATAAGCCCAAGTTATATCTCCAAGTGAAAAGGGCGTGCGTATATATGCAAATCAAATTATATTGTTCCATTCCATTTATAGCAAATAGAATTAAATTATTTCCATTTACATGTTAAGGAGTCTGGTGCCAAGCACTCAACTACACAAACAAAATTAATATGAACAGTTTATCCAAAAATATAGTTTTATAAATGACAGACATCTAACGCATGTCAATTAAAGGAGAACACATATTGAATGTAAGTGGAAAACTTAAATGACTTTCACATAATATTTCATGTCCGTAATTTTTTCTCAGATTGTTTAAGATTACTTTAAAGTGAGTGGAAGCAAACAGTTAATATGCCGCTAGGTGTAGGAGGTTCTCCTGAATATAAAAGTGGAGTTTCCGCCACAGTAAAAGAAAAAAAAGCAGTCGAGAGATGACAAAAAATGGCACAAAACGTAACAAAAAAAATATTTAGCATAGGTTTTTTCGGGGCTAACTCCTCGTTCTGGTTTTCTTCATATTGCCAGGAGTATGACTTTTTTAATCAATCTATGGTCAGAAAGGTGCCGTCTCGAAAACTAAAGTAATGGGCACAGCTGCATATTCGTAAAATTTTCGAAAGATTAACTGGTGCCCATGAAGGTATATTGCACAATTTTGGTTGTATTTTAATTGAAAAGAAATGCAATGTCTTCCACACTACCAAGCTGTTAACCTTGCTTGAAATAGCAAGAGTTT
>NC_061107.1:40778434-40792262 GCF_015104395.2 Macrobrachium nipponense | reverse complement strand
CAACAAACGCTAATGCATTCGTTATGAGTGTAAACTTTCTTCGAGCGACGATATTATTCAGCATATAACCACAACCGTAAACATGACACGAATATGAGAATTTCGAGCGCTCTTGAGCGTCGTATGCAGGTGGTGTTGCGAAACAGGAAGCAAAGAATGCACGAGTTTTTGTGACTGTTTAATTTGATGAAACAGGAAGAATAATGGTTTTTAATCAAGGCACTTTTGACGCGAGCTTCCTGTACATGTTCTGCGAAATGTATTTAAGGAGATGCTCCAGATAAAATGAGTTTTATGGCGACTGCATTCCATGACCAGCTCAATGAAACAATGAAAATAATGAATTTTAACTGAAAATGCTTCTAGGAAGTGGAAAAGGTTTCAATGATATTATGAGGAAAATGTTTGAAGATTCACTGAAGAGACGAGAGAGAAGTTCCGTAAGCATACTTCCGTATAGTCATGGTCTGGCTTAGAAAATATCTAAACGTAATATCAGTGATTCAAGAGCATTCAAGCATTTACATTTATCAGAAACTAAACAATGTTGGGCCGAAAAAGACTGAAACTTATTATTGATCAGTCTAAAGTGGAAATAGTTGATGCGATCGCAGCATGAGTTGCCATACAGTGAAAATATATATATAGCAATGGCAAAGTGTAAATTGAATGTGCAATATAACCTTAAAGATGTGCTGCATTTCTCACACTGCAACGCATCGAGTCACATAGGCGCCAATAGACGGCACATTATTGATCCATTAGTTACTGTGTAATTTTCCTGGCCGTTGATTGGCCAGCAATTCATATAAATGCTGTAGTTCATTAATAATGTACATTTCAAGATCATACCTCTTTTCTTAATCAACTCCTGCTCAAGTGGTGACCCCGCCAATACAACATCCAACAAAGATGTCTGCTCATACCATCGCCCAAGTTAAGCTTCCGATCTTCACACCGACTAACGCCTACTATTGGTTTTGTCGAGCCGAAGTCACACTTCGATTCGAATCAAGGGTGTATGGCCTTCGTTGACCAAGGCATATTACATTCCCGCCAGCCTGCCGGACCACCTCTTCCCCCAGCTGATAGAGTGGCTGGACATTAAAGGCACCGACGTCGTCCAGAACGAAGACCTGAAGAAGGTCATACTAAACAGATTCACGTCATCCCCAGCCGTTCGTGTTCAACAGATCTTCCACGCAGCACAGCAGCCCTTAGTTGATCAACGCCCATCCACTGACCTTCTCGAGATGAGAGCTTTCGCCCGTCTTCCTTTCCTCCTGCAACAGACTGTTCTTCCCATGGAACTATAAACATCAAATGGACATGCGCGTATAAATGTATTGACGCTGATTGTCACTGCGCGGCACCATAGGAAAAGGTGGAGATGACGCTGAATTAAGCTATTAAAGCATAGTCTTGCAGACACGTTTTTCATTCTGCCGTCCTTAATTTTCCACCAATTTGGATAAATATAGGCTGTAGTGTTTTAAGTAAAGATATCCAGAGATGCATTTTACGTGGGTTAGCTTTTTTTACTCTACTGTTCCAAATTTTTTAATAAAAATTTTCATGAATTCATCATCGGTTAAAAGCTCTTGAAAAGCACTTTCCAATGAACACAATGGATCACGTATATGTCTCATACAACAGAAATAATCATGCACCCCATGTGCTGAGATTGCGTGATTTCATGCCTTTGCCATTGGGTTGTGTAATATATTTCACCAGTAAAGCCTGTTGAATCCGTTATACTTAATATCCTTCAAGTATTGTAGTCTTTATGCTCTACTTTGCATTTTATGCACTACCTAGGTCTTATCACCTTGCTATCCAGTATGTGTCACCTAGGGATTGACCATATCACCGTGACACAATGGACTTAAATTGTAAACTATGTTGACTTGTGCTTATTGTTTACTTTGTTGATATAAGTAATTTATTTTTACATAGTACTTATTAGTGGCAGTCTTATTAACACAAATAATCTTATGTCTTTTTCAAATGTATTATCATGTAAACAGAAATTACTAGATTGAGTAATGTGTATACTAAATTTACTTTTACATAATGCAACAAATATAGATGACAAGATATTGTTATGGAAAACTTACAGATTACACTCCAATATGGCGAGGTGGACATTGTGATAAAGGATTTATGGACAATGTTATGCTAAATGTAAGAGGGATGAACTCGTAACACTGAACATTACTGCCCCTTGAAGAGAACAAGTTTATTGCCTTTCTAGCAAATGCTTCTGCTTCTGTCCTGCAATGCAATGCCTGACTGTGGAGCCTGGCTACGTGGTGATAGCGTAAATCAAAGGAAATGCCTACAATTAGGGTATCACATCAAAATAGTGATTATCTACACCAAAGGATGTCTCCAACATGTGGCCCTTCATGGGCATAACAAAGCTCCCTCCACCCTTTGAAATGGTGGCATGCTGCTAACGACGATTTCGCGCATGTCCATTCCATGTTTATAGTTCTATGGTAATCCAAAATCAATTGCCATCCCCAAGGCACTTGTTGCAGCACCTGCCAGCGTCAGTAAGGGAATTACTCAAAGACATCAAAGATGTAGCTGATGATACCCTCGCCACCCTAGCAGACAATGTGACGGATACCCACACCTAGAATATCTTCTGCACTTTTAGTTTTTATAAAATTTTTGCAAAGTCATGATTACGAAACGCAATTGATTGACTCATTTGGTATCTTTAGTAGTAGACACAACTGAGTTGTCAATTTTAGTATCATACTTTTACTCTAATTATTACTGGTTTCCAAGAGTACAGTATAAGTGACTCAAAACGAACAGCAGCAAGGGCAGAAGCAATGCTTAAGGATTTACCGACCATATAGCCAAATAAAATTTTATAGTAAAGTCTTTTGGTAGTTGGAAAACCTAATGTTACTAGAGCATAATAATTTCCAAGAAGATATTCCTTCGGAAATTATTTATTTTGCTACTCCTATGCACTCTTCAGCTAGAAAGCGTACTAAGAAATATGCTTAAGAGAGTATAAAAACAGGAATCAAAATGTGTGAAGAAGGGCCGCCTCTCATAATTGACACTTATGCAGTTCGCTACAGTCGTTAAAATGATTAAGATCAGTAGGTTGGACAAGGAATATGTGTGTGTGTTTAAAACTATATATATATATATATATATATATATATATATATATATATATATATATATGATATATATATATATATATATATATATATATATATATATATATATATATATATATATATATATATATATATATATATATATATATATATACACACACACATATATATATATATATAGATATATATATATATTATATATAATATATATATATATATATATATATATATATATATATATGGTGATTATAATTATTTTAGCATGTGATTCATTTATCACACATATCCTCAGGTGATAAATAGGAGGCGGGGTGTAGGTCCTGACTGGTTTTGACTTTATTTCCAAGCCATTGACGGCAGACTGATACATAGTATTAGAAGCCACAAATATATATACTACAGAGACAGTACTGACGAACGTACACACAACCGTTTGAGACTGCAGATCCACCCATAGGCAGGTGTCAAGGTAGGAGTGGCTTTCAAAAATCATTTGGCTAAAATTTAAAGATAAATTCTCAAGGGACACTACCGATAAATACACCGACCGCAGGAGACAACAAGTCCACACCTAACAGGTGTCAGGGAGGTGGGGTTGGAAATCTCATTATCACTACTGCCTGCTTACTGTGTTTAAAAATATTATAATCCTATTTCCATACATCTCTACTACTTACCTTAAAATTTAAACAGTTTACAAATACCTGTCGCTCTCAGGTGTTCGTTGTTTTGGAGTCAGCATCGATAAGAAACTTGTCGGGTCACGGGTGAGAACCATTGAACCCAACAAATTCAGGAAGCACAGTGAAGCCTTAAACCACACCACCACCGTAAGAGGGTATAAGTTTATTCCGCTAACAGTGTGGTTTATGGCTTCACTGTGCGTCCTGAATTTGTTGGGTTCGATGGTTCCTACCAGTGAGCCAACAAATTTCTTATTGAGTACAAAATTCCCCTTCGGTTAACAGATATTAAAATATATTAATTCGGAGGAATGGTGAATTAGATATTAAAGGATATTTGTAGCTTGATGAATGTATAAGAATCACAGTGATGTGATATGACTCATATGATAGCTAAGTGCAGACAAAAGCACTACATTGTTTCTGAGGTCGAGGTTGGTTGATGTCGACTCCAAAGCAACGAACACCTGAGAGCATCAGGTATTTGTAGTTAAGAGGCGACATGAACTTATACCCTCTTGCGGTGGTGGTTTGGTTTAAGGCTTCACTGTGAATCCTGAATTTGTTGGGTTCAATGGTTCACACCCGTGAGCCAACAACCTTCTTATCGAATAAATGATTTCCCTTCAGTTAACATATATGATAATATATTGATTCCGAGGAAGAGCCAATTAGATATTAAAAGACATTTGTAGCTTGATGTATGTATATGAATCACAATAATGTGATATGACTCATATAATGGCTACGTGAGAACAAAAGCACTACAATGTTACCGAGGTCAAGGTAGGTTGATGCCAACTCCAAATGAATGAACACCTGAGAGGGACAGGTATTTGTAGTTGAGAGGCGGCATAAACTTATACCCTCTTGCAGTGACAGTGTAGTTTAAGGCTTCACTGTGCACCCTGAATTGGTTAGGTTCAATGGTTCTCACCCGTGAGCAGACAAATTTCTTATCAACTAAAAAATTCCCCTTCGCTTAACATATATGAAAATATCTTAATTCCGAGGAAGAGTTAATTAAAAATTAAAGGATATTTGTAGCTTTGTGTAAATGTTTGCTACCCAATGTATCTGTTGTGTAATACCAGGGACCTTAAGGATCCAACGACTCCTGCAGAAGGTAAATTGCAAATTTCAAGGTTATTAGCAATGAGTCCCGTTTCATGTCTTCGACTTATTTTCCTTTCCCACTTCTTGAGTGATTACTGTATTGTGTTATAATTGCAAATTGTATGGGCCATCAGCCAAGAGTGTAGAACAACTGTAGACTCTAGATTCTCACCTCGTGTGTGCTGGGAAAAATTCTCCCCATTAGGAATTTATTATCTAGTCTAGTAAGGACATATGCCAGTTCCAAAAGAGAAATGATAACCGTCTTGAACGACTTAAAATGGAAGCCAGGTAAAGACTTTGTATGCAAAAGTCACACAAGGACCTAGAATGAAAGGCACAGAAGCCCTAGAACTGGCAGGCATGAGGCCTTGAAATAGAAGGCCCAGAAGCCTTTGAATTGGCTGGCATGAAACCTTGGAATGAAAGGTACAGAAGCCTTAGAATTGGCTGGCATGAGGTCTTGGGATGGAAAGTACAGAAACCTTGGAATTGACAGCTAAGAGGCCTTGGCATGGATTGTATGGAAGCCTTTGAATTAACAGGCACGAGCCCAAGGAATGGAAGTCGCGGAAACATCAGAATTGGCAGGCACAAAGCCTTGGAACTGGCAGGCACAAGGCCTTGTCATAGAAGGTATGAGACTTCATTATAGAAGGCACAGAATCCTTAGAATTGGTTGGCAGGCAGGAGGCCTTGGCATGACCTCCTGCCTGCCAAATTGGCATGGAAGTCTGCTTGGCATGGAAGCCTTTGAATTGGCAGGCACAAAGCCTTGGAATTGGCAGGTATGAGGTCTTGGAATGGAAGGAAAGGAAGCCTTTAGAAGCTGGTATACCACCCACTCTGTCGGGAGATGGCTCGCCATTGGGCTACTTGAATTTTGCAGAGGTGGCTTGGTTGCAAGAGTAACCCAAACACACTTCTGATGGAGCATTGTCACACCCGCCCCCACATTCATTATAACAGGAGTGAGCGCACATGTCCCCTCCATCAGTCAGAACAATTCCTGAAGTCCCAGGCTGAGGGTCCATCATTGCAGAAGTACCAGTTGGAAGCAGCTGCTTCCGAGGAGATCTCTGACTCCACCTGATCCAATGCAAGATAGAAGTGCCCAAAGCACTCCAGCTGGAAGCCCTGTGCCTGGCACATGATGGTTTGGAAAGGCACTTTCACATTTTGCTAACGACTCAGGCTATGGCAAGTAGATTCTACAAATCTGTAAAGGTTTTTATCAACTCATACCCTGTGTGCCAGGTCACAGGTTGCCTAAATGAGGTCAACCCCAAGTCCCCATTGAAATATATCCTGTCCGTAGGTGTCTTGTTCAGTCACGTCTGCATAGATTATTGCTCCCCACCTGAACTCACTGATACGAGGCATGGCAACCAACACTGCCTGACCATCACTTCTAAAAATGCCATAAAGTCCTTAGTGTCTTTCCTCTGCCATTTCGGTTCCCCAAAATGGTCCACACTGATGAGGGACAACACTTTATGTCCAAAAAATTTAAGAGTCACCTGGCTAGCTATGGCATTCGCCCTGTTCATTCAACGCTCCATCACCCAGGGAGTCAAGAATTGTGGAATGATTCTGCCAGACCTTGAAGAGGGAGGAGAACCTCCCCTATTCTCTCTTTGTCATCCGACAGGCTCCAGTGGAAACGAGTCTACAGCCTATTCAAGTAGCTGTATGCCCTCTTGACGTGTAGCCCCTTCACATTCTACACGACTCTTTGGCCGACCCATGAAGGGGCATTAGGTGACTGAGCTGCCCGTCATCCAAAGGAAGCTCCATGTCGTGTGGGCTGTGATTCAGGCTAACGAGGCAGTGACACAAGAATATGTCAAATGAAAATTCAATAAGAATGCAAAAGCGTGATCTTTTCACATAGGGGATCAAGTCTTTGTCTTATTAACCATGCCTTATTAACCATGCTCCGCCAAACCTTTACTTTATCCTTTAGTTGACAAGCTTTTCACAATGAAATCACGTTCTTGCAACAATACTTTAACAGCAACTGCTTTCCCCACCCAATTATTCTTTTAACACATCTCCAAATATTTTAATATAATAAAATCTTTTAAATGAAATTACAACAGCATACTATAAACACATTGATGGGAAAGATAGATAGAAAGTTTACACTATAAATGATTTAATAGTTCAATTGGCTCAGAGATTCTCAATGATGATTCTTCTCTGAAAGTACCAAGAACAATGAAATTTTCTAATCTACTACCTGTATCACATTCCTCTATATATTGTAAAATCCATGATCTTGTTGGCTTGGCTAGCAAGCAACCAGTACTAGGAGATATGCCATAATGTTTGGAAGATCTTGTCCTGATTGACAAACAATAAGTAACTCTTAAGTTTAGCATTTTCAGAAAGTGTACTTTTACTGGTATTGGAATGAATTTCCAAAGTGCTTCCTTCCCTAACTTTAAAATAAATAACATTAAGACTTTAATACATGGATCATATTCTTTCTGTAGCTCCTGGCAGTCATTTGACTCAGAAATATAGTTTCTTTCAACTACAAAGTTAATGATTATTCTAATAACTTAATATATAAAGAAATAAAAAAGTTGATAATATATCTCTCAGTATGAATAGCAAAATAGATATACCAAAGGTTGATAAACTGACTATGTATTTCAAATTGCCTTCAGCTTTTCCCATTTCTTTATGGGGTTGGTGTTTCTAGTCAGCCTTCTCCATATTCCTCTGTCCTGCACATCTTGTTCTCTTAGACCATTTTCCTTCATGTCATTCAATAATTCATCTTTCCACCTGAGCTTTGGCCTACCCCCCACTCTTCTGCCCTCCATCTCCATTTTCATAACCCACTTACATAAGTGTTCATCTTCTCTTCTCATGACATGACTAAACCATTTGCATCTTCTTTCCTGAGTTTTTTTGAAACCTCAAACACGTAGGGACTAAGGGCTGAACCCTGCTGGATACCAACTTTCACCTTAAACTTCTCTGTAGTTTCAACAGTGCCTCTTACTTGCATGGCGGCCTCTACATACATATCTTTCTTTATTCTGACATACTTTTCAGAAATTCTTTTCTCTCTCAAGCACCTCCATACTTCCTGCCTAGGTACCCTATCATATGCTTTTTCCCAGCCAATAAACACCAGATGTAGTCCTTTCTGTTTCTCTCTATATTTCTCTACTGTCTACCTTAGTGAAAATATTGCATCAACTGTGCTCTTTCTTGGCATAAAACCAAATTGTTCTTCACAAATTGTGGTTTCCATTCTCAGTCTTCCTTCTATAATCCTCTCATATATTTTCATTGTATGTGATATCAGTTTAATTCCTCTGTAGTTCCCACACTCCTGCACATCACCCTTCCCTTTATAGATTGGGGCCATTAGACTATTTTTCCACATGTCTGGCATTCTTTCTTGGCGATATATCTTGGTCATTAAATCCCACAGGATGTCTATGCCTTCCTCTCCTAAACACTTCCACACTGCAGTTGGTATTCCATCAGGTCCCACTGCTTTCCCTTTCTTCATTTTATCCAGTGACTCCTTAACCTCTTCTCTGCTGATATCCTGGGCTATTCTTTCATGAGGGTTTCCATTTCTTATTGTTTTGGGGTTTTCTTCATTTAGTTACTCTTCAAAGTACTCCTTCCATCTAACTATTATGCTTTCCTCTTTTGATAAAACTAATAGAGCTTGTCCATTGCAATTGCTTTTGCCTGTGCTACTGCTCTTCTGGCTTCTTTATTTGCAGTTTTCCAAGCTATCCAAGTTTCCTCAGATTGGTTCCTGTCATAGGCAACTCCTGCTTCCTTTTCTTCTTCATCTTATCATGGGTGTTAGTGTTCCACCACCAGCTCTCCTTCTCATTTTGTGGTCGTCTACCAGATGTCTTCCTCAATAATTCTTCTGCTATTTTAAGGATCATTGCACTATTTCCTGTCCACCAGGTGTTCACATCTTCTGCCAATCTGAAGCTCCTAAGAACTGCTTCCTTAAATCTCTCTCTAACTTCTTGTTCTTCTAATCGCCACCACTTCATCTTCGGTTGGACTGCCGTTTTACCCATTCCAAATCGTCTTAACAAGAGATCTGACACTATTAGCCTGTGTTGTCTGCTAACACACTCTCCTTTAATGACCTTACAATTTTTCACTTCTGTTAAATGGTTCATTCTGCACATTAAAAAGTCTATCTGCATTTGTCTTCCACCACTACTATGTCACAAAGTCATCATTTGAGAAAAAGGTGTTGTTAATTGCCATGTCAAATGCCAGTGCAAAGTCTGTTATCAGCTCTCCTTCCTGATTCATTTCTCCCATGCCAGTCCTCCTTGTATTCTCCTGATGTTCCTGATTGCACCCGATTTGTCCATTCAAGTCTACCCCCAAAACTAACCTTTCTTCTATGTTGATGTCATGATTTCATCCATATCTCTCCAGAACTTATTTTTCACCTCTTCACTGCACCCATTCTGTGGTGCATATGCACTTACTA
Source organism: Macrobrachium nipponense (assembly GCF_015104395.2). Classification (NCBI taxonomy): domain Eukaryota; kingdom Metazoa; phylum Arthropoda; class Malacostraca; order Decapoda; family Palaemonidae; genus Macrobrachium; species Macrobrachium nipponense. The sequence continues at coordinate 40,782,813 of NC_061107.1, read as the reverse complement.
CATTCAAGATATGACCACCATAGCACAACCTTACTTTCATTATTCTCTCACTTTTCCTTTCAAATCCCACAATACTTTCTTTGATTTCTTTACTGATGACAATCCCTACACAATTCTTCCTGTTTCATCAGATCTACAATATAGCAACTTATAGCCATTGCCAATGTCCGTTGTCTATTCCTCTCCACCTTGTTTCCTGCACACATAAAATGTCCACTCTCTTTCTCTCCATGACATCTGCCACTTCCTTGCTTCGACCATTCATGCTACCAACGTTCAGTGTTCCAATTCTTATTGCTTGAACTTGCTTCTTTAGCTTTGCTTGTCCTTGACTTGTAGCCCTTATCCATTTATCAGGGAGGTCAGGCGAGACTCCGCGCATCGCGTGAGAGGGGAATGCCCCGGTCTTCTACTGGTAACTGTTCCTGGCTGTTCATGGTTTCGGCAAAAATTTTACGGTCAGATGCCTCTCCTGCCATCAACCCTTACCATTTACCCGGCTTGAGACCGGCATAGAGTTGTGCTGGCTTGTACCCCATATGGCTGGTTTATAAGGATAGACTACCTACAGACGTTTTATCTGGCATCACCTATATTTACAAGAGTGACAACCATAGCGCCACCTATATTGGCCAGTCAAAGCACTCAGTCCGGACAAGATCTTCCGAACATTATGACATTTTTCCTCGTACTAGTTGCTTGCTGTCCAAGCCAACCAGATCATCGATTTTACAGCATATAGAGGAATATAATACAGGTAGAAGGTGAACAAATTTTAGTGTTCTTGGTACTTTTATAGAAGATTATCATTGAGATTCTCTGATGTAATAGAAATATTTTTTTAGGAAACCAGATCTTAACGTTGATATTTCATCTTATCCCTTGCTTATAATATAAATCAATCAAAAATTCATTCAAGAGTAAATTTTCCATCTGTCTTTCCCAGTAATTTGTTTATAATATGCTGCTGTAATTCCTTTTAGAGATTTTATCATTTATCTCATTGTTGATACTTTTACTCAGCTTTGTTAGCATAATGACTATAAAATCATTAAAATACTGTAATGTCTCTTTTAGGCTGGGAAATGTTGTTATGTAGAAACAACGAAACGCGTCGCAAATAAAATGTGGTGGTTCTTAATCTACTATACGCTCTTCTTTTGCTACTGAGACTGAGATTTCGAAAACATCTGTCTAGTTTCACTATTAAATTCTTTTAGTTAATAGAAATGCCATAGCATAAGAATAAACCAACTCTTCTAGGTGAGGACAGAGAAGGAGTGGGAGAAATGGAGGAGTTAGAGAAAACAGTGGCTGACATCAAAATCTTTGATGATAAAAGTTATGATGGAGATAAAAAAAATGCATTTCTTCACACCGCTAACAAGAGTCAAGGGAGCTTTGAAAGTGATGGCTGTCTCCTTTGTCATTTCACGAGGCCCATTTTCTTAAGTGAAATGATATTTTCCTTGGGTCCTCTTTTTGTGAAAAAAATAGCCTTCGGGGAATTATAGATTAAATTTAGTAATGATGATAACGGTGACTGAATTGCTCTCTTTAATAGTAGCCGTAGTAACTGATACAATGGTAGTAATAATAGTTTTAATATCTTAAAGGTAAACTGATGTTATTTTTCGTTCTTTATGCTACTTTTCAGAGATGTGAAATCACCTGAAATTAACTTGATTAACAGCGCGCAAATACTTCAAAAGTTTTGAGGATCCTAACGGTCCGATAGAGAACTTTTTTCTCTGAACTTGTGGGAAGTCAGTTTAATTAACGGTTTAAAACTTTATATTTCGATTCCTGGATGGCGCTTTATCGTTTCCGAACAGATAGTTGCGGTGTATTAAAGCATCGTACACAGTCAAATGGTTCGTAAATTGTGTAAACAGAAGAACAAATTGAAACTTTACTAGGTTGTTGAAGTTGTGAGGAAAGTGGAGTTCTTATTGCAGAGTATGAACCATTACTCTCTCCTCAACTTTAGCTATTGCGAATTTTAGTTTTTTTTTTTTTCATCCTTTGTGCTGTGGTTAGAAGCTTCCTCGTTTCCTCCTTGGGGCGTTAACTGATCGAATGAACATTTAAATGCAGACAAAACCAGGAAGAACACGAGCATAGAAATAAAGTAATGCACTTTCGGTTCCTTAAGGACAAACACGTGAGCACGATCAAGTGTTTCTATCGACTCGTTTGTCCAAGGAGAATTATGTGCAAAGGATATGTGACAAATAAGAGTATGCACATTAATTGTTTATTCATTTAGTCATATTTCGTAACTTTAAGATTCATGATGACAAATAAACATTCATGATGACAAATAAACATTCTTCACACGTATCAGTTGTTTCTTTCATCTTCCATACCTTTATTTTAGTATCATTATTTTCATTATTCGTATTTGTAGAATAAACTTTTCATCTTTAGTATTTACACTATAATTGTATTGAGTAGAAGAATAAGGAATTGCATGGGAATTCTTATATGCATAAGAAAAAATTGATAGCAAAGGTAAAAGAGTGGCAAGAGCCTCTTGAATGGGGTTTTATGAAAACATATTTAAAGAAACAAACGTTTTGGTACCCAGAGAGGTGCAGTCTGATAAGAGAGCCGAGATTGAGATAGTATGGGCATATGACAAAAATGAAAGGGGAGACAGGATTTAAGACGGATTTGGTGGAACCTGTTGGGGAAGAAGGGCAGAGATACAATTCATTAGATGTAGTAATACATTGAAGAATGATTGAGGAAGATGGGTTTCGTGAAGCGAGAAACTTTCGATAAGAAAAGATGGAAAAGATGCTTCCAGTAAGAAACCCTTTTTAATCAGAATTGATAATTTCTGAAATATATTGAAAGTGCAATGTATCTAAATAAAATCATATAATAAGTAGAATACAACATTACTTTATAATTTGAAATCAAATAATAGGTAGAATACAATATTACTTTCTTGTAATTAAGTACAAGGTTTATAAAAGGTAATTGGCTGTACAATGTTTCACTTAAGCTTAATTCACATCGTGGATGGGCCAAGCCAAAAATTTAAAAGGCTTGATATCACTTGAATCCTCGAGTCTTACCGGTACTTTGAATATATTCTTGCCTTTAGAAAGCTCTCCTTTACAAGCTTCATCTAGGGTTTCCTGAGTTGTAAAAGCTCCTCGCTCGTTTTCCTTTGGATGAAATTCCAGGCAGTGCATCGTTGGAAAGCAGCTTAAAACTACAGTGGAGCAATTCCCGTTGCTTATATGATAAGGGTTAGGTTTCTACCTACATCACATCATTTGGATAACGTGAAATTAGTCGTACGATCTGCTGGGACGTTATCCTTTCGCTCTTACATGATAGAACACTGGGTGCTTTCTCGAGTTTCCAGAACTAAAATATACCGGTCAGCTCGCGAGGCTGTATAGGGGGGAACCTAATAACAAAAGTCCATTGATTTTTCCCAATATTATTTGATTTTCATTCTTGAAGGGTTCGAGTTGTATATCTTCATGAACTACTGCACATACAATCACAGTGAAAACTGTCTGAAAACTAGACGTGCTCAATTGTCTTTAAACCACAAGAAGTTCAAATTGCTGTATTGTCTTTCATTATTAAGTGACTTAAATAGAAATTATTATAGAATCTCCAATGAAAAAGCCACTTGACTTTTTGATTGATTGACATCTCAAATTTGAATTTAATCCAGAATACCCATGTTTGATAGGGACAAATGTCTTTCCATGTATTTCAATTATTGAGGACTATTTATGAATGTTAGATGTCATTTCAAGAGTAGATACTCCCTTTTATTTTGGATTGTCTTTAAAATAACAAGTAGATCAACTAATAAAAAAATCACATTCCTATGAGCTACTATATTAAATTTCTATTCTTATGCGAAAAAATAATGCTTATAACATTGTCAGAGCACTAATAAAAACAACTTAAACTAACCACAACATAATGATCCTAGTTTTACACTACAGTAGTATCATGCAGGAGACTATAACGATCACGGACTGTATACTTTGAGTTTCCTTACACATATACACACACACACACATACACACACACACACACACACACACACACACATATATATATATATATATATATATATATATATATATATATATATATATATATATATATATATATTTGGTAACCCATAATTTTGATTTATTTGGCTTTTAGGTTTACAAAGTATCTGCATCCTCATACGCCAGGGTATGTTCATCAAATATCCTTATCTGTATCCGCACATTTAGTAGCTTGATATCCGAACCTAGATCAGCATTCGCAAATATAAAAAAAAAAAACAAAATAATATCTGAATCCGCATCCGTAAATCCCATTTTTATACATCCGATACATCTCTAATA
>NC_061107.1:40768434-40773434 GCF_015104395.2 Macrobrachium nipponense | reverse complement strand
ATATCATAATCATATACTATGTTAATTTTATCATTTTGGGTGATTATTAATCCCTTACGTAACAAATCATATTAAACAGTGAATATGCGTTTACGCAGTGGACGTCTGTATTTATACAGATGCATGGATAGGGTCCGTTAGAACACCGTAGTGATTAGAAAACACACAAAAAACAAGTGGAACACCCGTACAAATCTATATAAATTAGAGGTAACACTATTTCGGGTCATGACAATAAATGCTCCTTTGCAAAGTCCCGATCGCAGTTTTAGCCTTGAGTTTTTTGAGTTATATAAAATATCGAACCTCAATGACTCAACTTAACTTAAAAATACGGCTGGATTGCAAGGAATAACATGTCTGTAAAAAACTTTCATCAGCTAAATGCGCTGACCAGGATCCCTCACTATTTCAAATTTTAGCAAAGAATGAAGTACAAACAGTTAATATTGAATACAGTAGAGATAACTTGTCTTATTAGTAATCGCTCAGTTCCTAATAGTTCGTCATTCATTGCTTTATACGTAACCAGCAACATAATGCTAAAAACACACAATACGTTGCCGATGGTAATAAAGAGAAGGATCCTAATTATTACAAAAAGAAATAGAAACAGTAGCCCGTTCAGAATCAAACAAGCAAACTCGGTGACTGTGTCACCTAGTCAAGCGGTCAAGGTTAGTCAAAAAACTGCCGAAGTGTTCAAAACATAGCAAATTCCACACAATAAGCGACTCTAGCAGAGTGGGGAAAAGCGATGTTTGGTTACTACCATCTCTTTTTTTGAATTTAAAAAAGGACTGTGTTTTTTCCCCTATGAAACACACGACCGTATAAAGTAATCAGAGCAGGTTTTCGTTTAATTTTAATACATTAAGTTATAATAAATACTGGTGGATTAAGCCCGATTGTACGCGCCGTAAAAATTAGAATATCTTGTTTATTCCTTTACTACACGTAATATCCTGTATTTACGGACTTACCGTCTGTTGTTCGAACTTCTCTAATGAGAAGTCCAGGATAAGCGAGCGCTTACAGATACCTCTATAGTTATAAAAAACTTGATCTGTATCTAGTGTAATTGTAAGATTCATCTTAGGGGTATACAAAATATTATCTTACATCCTGCAAAATGGAAGGCGTGTTTATCAAAGGAAAATCCTAATAAACCTTCAAACATAGTAAAATCCGTTTGAACAAAAATGAGACAGTTAATCAAATAATAACTTATATAAAGGAACTATACATTGTCTCATAAATCGTAACATTGTTCAAATGACCCAACAGAATTCTCCAACAACCGCAGTCGTACTTTGCACGCAAAATCTCGAGAAGCATGCACCCTCGAATGTCTTAGTGCGTGTAAAAGACTTTGCTGGGAAATGAAATTTTAATCCTTCCCGACACTCTGAAATATAACGATTTCCGCGAACAAAGCTCTCTAAAACAAAGTATACATATTTCGTCATGGATACGGAAGTTATAAATATCGCATTTTTTATTGTTGCTAATTTTTAATCACGCCCAACCAGTCGTGGATGAATCTCTCTGATAATCTATCTAAAGTAATATCCGTAAAGTCATTCAAGCAGAGGTGATTCAGCAGAAATTTTTTTTATCTTCTACCTGAATACCAGGAAGTTTCTCCACTAGCGAGTGATCTCTGGGAGAAAAACGGATGTAATTTAACACAAAATACGGGGTAAGGACAAACATAAAGCTATTTACGTACCTTCGTATAGATTCTCAATGAAATTTCAAAATAGAGATAAATGACGAAGTTGAAAAAATGTTAGTAATAGGAGTCATTAGGAAATCAAATGCCCAGTATTAATTTTTTGTTTTCCCTCAAACGTCATGCCATAAAAGATCGGACTTGGCGTATCTGCAAGGTAAATTCTGTCGCTTAAACAAGGAAACGACTTCCGATAGTTTCCAGTGCGATGTACCGACGACATCTTATCTCTGTTAGGTTAGAATAAATTTTTTTTTTTTCACCAACTTGGACTTACTTAAATGCTTTTACCAGATACCATTACCTAAGTGATTGTACCTCATACACCGTTTTCAGCACACCCAGGGGACATTATCAATTTTTATGTATGCCTCCGGCTTACGTTGCGCCCCAAATTACAATATAGTGTTTGGAGACTTTTAGGGGATAACCTACATGCCTATATGGATGATCTTGTAATCTTTTCTAATACCTTAGAAGTACATTCACATAAACTAGAGCTAGTCTCAGAGTAAAATATCTAAATGTGAGTTTTTTTAAAACCGAACATGTTTATCTAGGTTTTATGTGTCTAGTCAAGGTCTTAAAGTAGTCCGTGGTAAGGTGTCGGCTATTCATAACTTTCCGGTACTTATTAACGTAAAAAGGGGATACAGCACTTTTGCGCTGTAGTGGGTATTACAATCGTATGTAAATATGTAACTCTTCAATGATGACAGCTCCTTTAACAGATCTTACGAAGAAGAGCGTAGATTTATTATGGTCTGAAAAGCATCAACAGGCGTTCGATATCTTAAAAGCGGAAAATGCAGCTTACCTAACTTAAAAATCCCTGATTTAAATAAGGAATTTTTTTTTTATTGCAACAGACGCCTCAGACCAAGGGGTAAGAGGGTATTACTTCAGTAATATGATAAACAGTTCTTCCCTATAGCTTTTTATTCACGTAAACTAAAGCCCTCTGAAAGTAAATATGCAGTAATAGGCAAGGAAGGGCTAGGTATCTTTAACTCACTAGTACATCTTAAGTTCATAATTCTATGGCTATCCTGATAAAGTCCTTACTGAACATGAGTCCTTTACCGAGTTTTTCAAAGGCTTTAATAACAGTCCAAAAGGAACTCGGTGACAAATGATCATTCAGGTCTTTGGAGCCAAGATAAGATATCTACCTGGGAAAGCAAATATCATAGCTGACGCATTATCCCGCAATCCCGCACCATACCGCAAAGAACCATTAATTAGACTAAAAAATATAGCAACATCCGTACCTATTGTTAAAACCGTATCTAAACAAGAAAATCCCTTAACCCAAGAGATCGCGAGCATTGAATATCTGGGTCGGGAGCGCAGAACTGTTACAAACTGAAGCAAAGCAAGAGTCAACAGACATAACCAAAACAATAAACATTTCGGACGGAAACAGAGTCAGCAGCAATAAACACCAAACAATAAACACTTCGAAACGGAAACAGGGTCAGTGGCTAAGCAAAAACAATAAACACTTTTGAGCAGAAACCCTAAAGCAAAAGTACATTTAAAGTATGTGTATCAGAATAATGTAATCAAATGTAATATTATAGTAGGTCTGTGACGGGGAAAACCCGAAGAACACAGCAGATGACTAACGACCAGGTAGTAATAATAATCTCTTTCATACCAATCGTCATAAACTGGTTGCATTCCGTCATCCAGGGTTCTCTACTATGTCACAGAAAGCCAAATCACTATTTTACTGGCCTACAATGCTTACAGATATAAAAAGCACATAACTAATTGTAACACGTGTCATGAAAACAAGGGATACACTAAGACACCTGTCAGTTTAAGGGCCTATCCTGTGCCAAATCAATCCTTGAAAGAATATACGTAGAATTATTAACAGAATTACGAGTCTGACAGAGGGAATAAACACTTCTTAGTGTTAATAGTTCCTTGACACGTTATATAGAATTAATAGCACTAAAAACAAAACACCGCAATTGAGTGCGTTACGAATATTTATGAGTGCTAAATCAGTAAACAAACATGGAATTCATTCAACAGACATGATAATCTGACTCGGGTGGTGTAAATCAATAATAATCTCCTTAACACGTTGTGTGAATTCCTATCCATTAAGAAAACCAATAATATATTTTATCACCCAGAGTCAATCGGTTTGGTAGAATAACGGATAATTAAATAGGAAGTGTCAATGTCTTACGAGTTACAACTCGTGATATTGGATCCGACCGGATTATAGCGGTTCTCGCGGTTTTAAAATACCTTTATCATTTATATCTTGTATCTATAGAATTGATGCCGCAAGTAGCCTTATACGGTACGCCGCTAGAACACTTTTCCACATATTCAAGCCAACCTTAATTATCAATATATATAAAAAAATATATAAATAAATATAAAAAAATAAAATAAATATGGATACAAGTGGAGTCAATATAATACACTCCGTAAGAAGTCGGAAGGGTTACAAATTATAATAAAAAAAGGAATCACGATAAAATCAATAAGCAAAACGTAACCCAAGGTTAATTAAATATCTAAATATATATGCGTAAAGATTTGAACTCTAACTTAACGCTTTAGTAATGACAAATAAGCTAAAAGTTCAACACATATCCAAAAACCTACTGACATATTGTCTGTCCCGGTAATTTATTTTTCGTAGTCAATGAAAAAAAAAAAAATAAATAAATAAAAAATAAATATAAAAATAATAATAATAATAATAAATAAATAAAAAAAATAAAATAAAAGAGATTTTGAAGTCAGGAAGTCTAGAAGTGAAAATGTTATCTATGAAATAATCCTATATGAATCTTATACAGGGCTAATAATATATATAGAATTTGTATGGAAACCTTTTTCATATATATTGTTCAATTTTGGTACTGTTGTTTTTTTTTTTTTCAGACATTCTTCTCATGCGGGTGGAGAATTAAAACACTAAAATATCATTTGATAATACTAAAGTTCGTATCTCTTACAGCAAGTAACGTAACTCTTAGCTGGCTGAGAGCAATCTCCTGCCAAGTGACGACGTCATCATTGCCGTATCAGCATTTGTTCCTTTTAACCTCAATAATCTGCTTACACAGGCTTCATCTGTGTGTCGTCTCTGCTTGCAAAAGCAGATTGACTGGAGCAAAGGAATGCTTAGCCCGAACTTCTCATGGGCAAGGCAGACATTAGGTACAGGTGTCTATCGGTATGCGCAATGCAACTTGCAATCATTTTAAAATTAATAAACAAAATAAGGAAA
>NC_061107.1:40753434-40763434 GCF_015104395.2 Macrobrachium nipponense | reverse complement strand
ACTAGCGAGTCTCTCTCAACTTGTTAATTCAGTACTTTACCTGTTTTTCCCACTTGAAATTACAGCTTCTGAATACATTCAAATTACAAACTATAGTAGTTCCTCCAAACCTCTAAATAAGCGTTTAGTTGGCATGAGATACGTTTGCTAATCAGTAGTAATAAGAGATTAAGAGCCAACCTCCAATCGAGGGTCGTCTGTTTGATCAAGTATTAATGCTAAGCTGATCAGGTTTTGATTTAGTGTTACACGCTATAGTTATTACTCATTCATGTGGATATATTGGTCATTTTTATGCTTAAAGGCAATTCATACTTTTTCATATATATTACAATAAAGGTATATGATTTAAAATTTAATTTCGGAGTTTGGTGAACGTACAATATTCTTTTAGCTGAAACTGAGAGTATCATTTATTTCTCGATATAATTAGTGTGCATTACAACCATGAGTTTACTTTGCAGAAATTCGTTACTTTAAAAAAGTAATTATCTGATTTTAGAAATGTAAAGGCAACGATAGTTTTTTTTTTTTTTTTTTTTTTTGTCTGTAAAAGTTTATGAGATAAAACTTTAAATGAGAAAGCATATCTTTTTCACACATAATTTTATTTTACGTAGAAAATATTAAGTGAGACTAACTACCTTATTTTATAACGCAGAGTATTCAAAATTAGATATTCATATGTAAAAGATACGAAAGTTGGAATAATTTCATCTTTATAAAATATCTTTTTAATCAATGTAAGGCATTAGATTCTCTTGCTGGCTTGCATTATCTAATTATTAGCGGTGAAGAACGTTGATGATAATATTTCCTTCTAATGTCAAAAAGTGGAAGTACAGTCATCTAGAATTTGAAGATGTATTCATGTGAACGAGTGAAAATAACATCAACAATAATGAAAAAAAAAAAAACTTCTATGCTTATAATATATTTCCTTAGCCTTATAAGGAAACCAGCGTGAATCATTAGACACAGATATATATCCGTCCGCATGTGTGTGTAAGTATATATGTGTATAAAGAACAGGGGAAGAGAGAGAGAGAGAGAGAGAGAGAGAGAGAGAGAGAGAGAGAGAGAGAGAGAGAGAGAGAGAGAGAGGACAGGAACGCATGGCGGTATAAAATGTATAAAAAAGAGAGAATCGAATAACAAAATATTATGGATTTATATGAAAAGGGATCAGTCTCAAGAAAACACAGTAAGTCACGCAAGAAATCGAGAATGGTCTTGTTAACGTAGTTAAGGTTGCGTGACAAATCCGATATACCTAAAAAAAGGAAAAAAAAAAAAAATAAATCCCTCAGTGCTTCTAAGATATCCGATTTTTTTTTCTTTTTTTGATATATATTGAAGACGAACGGAAAAGAAAATGATAAGCCTCTTATGGGATGAGTTATGTATTAGGTATTTTTTGCTGCAAAGGAGGAATTGAGGTATTTTTTCATCCTTGACGCATTGTGTGTGTGTGTATATATATATATATATATATATATATATATATATATATATATATATATATATATATATATATATATATATATATATATGTATGTATGTATGTATGTGTGTGTGTGAGTGTGTGCGTGTGTGTGTGTGAGTGTCTGTATTTGTGCCTGTGAACGTAAAAGAGAGAGAGAAGTCATTGGCTGTGGTTAAGTCTATTAAAAGTTTTAAATAATATAGTGTGATTTATCTAATTTGTTTAAACCTCTAAAGCTATTTTTCTCCCGTGTCACCGCTAAAATCGCAAACTATTTCAGTTTAAAAATATTTGTTGTTGATGTTTATGCCTAATCTATTTCGAGACGAAAAGTTATTTTACGAAGTTGATTATGTATAATCAGTATTACATATACCTCTATTTTCTACAATAAACTCTCTCATTCCTAAGTAAATATTCCTGCCGAAGAGACTTTTTTTTGCTGACTATGAAAGTATACTTAACTTCAAGCTTCAGTTATAAAATGAAGTAATATTAATTCCCATATTCCATCAGCTATATTGAATGATGAAAGGAAGGTCTGTAAAATAGCTGGGGTGATTGAAGTACAAGAAGTATCGGAAAGGAAGAACCTTGATATCCAAAAAGGGAGTAAAGACTACAAGATAGCTGCTAAAGGTGCAGTGTATATATCAGTGTATGGGTTGCGGGGGTGGGGGGAGGGGTGAGTGGGATGGAACTGGTAGTGATGGTGGGAGTGCTGGTGAAGGCTGGTGGTGATGAGCCCTAGTCGCTGGAGTATCAATTAATCAACGATGTGTGGCTGTGTGTGTGTAAGTCTGTTCATGGAAACATTCACTTTGCTTATGTGTAAATGATTACGTCGGTGGCTGCTACACTATAGCTTAGGAGCAATATCAATTATAATGATTTTCACTCGGTTTTGCGCGACTTCATTAGCTTGGCAGATATTGTAATATCGCAGGTGGATTCGTTCTGTTAATGCAATTCAGTATATACATGCACACACACACACACACACACACACACACACACACACACACACATATATATATATATATATATATATGTATATATATATATATATATATATATATATATATGTATATATATATATATATATATATATATATATATATCTATATCTATACGTATATATATATATATATATATATTTATATATATATATATATATATATATATATATATATATATATATATATCTATATATATATATATATATATATATATATATATATATATATATATATATATATATATATATATATATATATATATATATATATATATATATATATATATATATATATATATATATATTTATATATATATGTATATATATATATATATATATATATATATATATATATATATATATATCTGTGTATGTCTCAGTGTGTGTATGTACATATAAGATTTTTATATATAAAAATTCTCTCATTTTTCCCGAAAGCTATAAGAGAGAAGGAGGGAGATTTTTCTGACGATACAGGAAAACCTTTGATCAAACGCATTTCTTGCATGCATGCTTTACGAGAAAACAACCAACTCCAACGTTAGTAGTGAGTTTAAAATCTGTTGTTTCTGCGACAAAGTTGAGCCGGATTCTGGAAACCTCATCATAGAATTGAAAGTATGTTAAGAGCTTTGCGGTTCTAATCTCCTCAATCTCGTCCAGACATTATGATATCAGGGAAAACTGGCGCTTTGTCGTTTATGTCTTTCATGACTACATTCATAGCCATAACGGGTAATCGTACCTTGTCTCTTTGGACAGGTTTTTGATTTGTGCTTGGAACACAATTGCTGAGACTGGATGGCTCTTTTTTTTTTCTTCTGCATTTGAAGTTACTAGAGAATGATTCGTCTTGTCGTGGTAGTTCAGTTCATTCGATAATTCAGTCATTATACCTAACTTTGCAAAAACGGGATATATATATATATATATAATATATATATATATATATATATATATATATATATATATATATATATATATATATGTAATAAATAACATTATTTGAACAGATAATTATTATATATCTGTAAATAGAATCCATGACCTGTGGGGTCATTGGCGAATTAGGAGCCTCCTACGTGACCAAGACAAATCTAGATCACGCTATGCAATGCCTGCAGTAGCCTGGTTTAAGTTTGTTTGAAAATGTCATCGATTTGTATCTTGTTCAACTACTTCATAACACCTTCCATGGGAAAGCGGTTGACCTGTTAACCTGCGCCGGAAACTTGTAACTTCCGAGCCGGCGGACTACGTATGTTTTTTATGTGAATCGCTGAGATAGCTAATGTATCGCTATCAACGTGATGCTCTAATACTTCAGTTCATTTCTAGCGATAAAACGGAACGGTCTCACGACCGAACTGTCTCTCTTGTTATGGAGTTCAGAAATAAAGTTGTTCTACTGTTATCAACTTATCCGTTTGAATCATCTCCTTTATTCTAAGAAGAACCACTCTACTAATATACCACAATAGGAGAGGAGAAAAGAAGGAAAACCAGAATGCTTACGAATGACAGTCATAAGAAAGACGACCAACAGTTCTATCGCAAAGCGAAACGAACTACAATGGTGACAGTACCTAAGAAGAATAGCATTAACAAGAACCATATCAGCCGACCGAAGAACTTGAAACATCAACTTCCAGCATTAAGCCAAGAATAATAAACTGAGAGAAACGGGATCTTCAATCAACGCAAACGGTAAACATTCTATGAAGACGAAGATATGTCCTTCATTGAGAAGCATACAAGCATCAACATCGACGTTTGAGTGACTGTTATCACATGACTCCAAGAATCAAAACCGGACGCGGAGCAGCATCGAACATCAACAGAAAGAAGAAACAAATAAAGGAAACAACGCGCGATAACAAGCAAGTACGTGCAGAGTAGGCCAAGAGGAAGCAACGCGAGAAGAGGGAGGCTGTGACGTCATCAAGACTTGGACTTCTTCATGCAACGCGAGGACGAGAGGAGACTGTGACATCATCACGACTTCCGACGCGAGAGAGGGAGAAACTGTGACGTCATCGGATGTCAACAATCCTTCCCCATATAAACCAGAGCTAAGTAGAATTTTATCTATTCAGGTTTTTTTCGGTGAAGTATTGTTCATCAAGAGTCGATCGTTCCAGTATTCTGGGGGTGAGTTATATAGTCTTAAATCTTCATTCATTACAGGAATCAATCTTCACTACGAGTTCTCGCCCGCAGACTTTTTTTTTTCTCATTTTCTTGCAGGAATTCTCCGTATAATATCTTTATCAATTATCTGTACTTATATTATCTTTTTTTGTGGTTTTCCTATTATTTGCAACACATTTTTATTTTATATTGAATATGCATTTGCGCAGTGGACGTTCGTATCTATACAGTGCTAGTGAACAGTTAGGAATCGTATCAGTCGGAAAAAACACGCATACAAGAGGAACACCTATAAAACCAAAAATCCAGTAGTAAAATTAACTTGGTTCAGGACACTAATTTTTCCTGTTCAAGGTCCTGGAGGTAAATATAGTTATGGGTTCTTCGAGTTCTACGCGTAAACAAGCTTCTATGGCTCAGCCTAGTGCTGTAGAATGGGAGGCAGTAATTGCCGACCGGCTAAATGAACATCAGGAAAACTTACGTAACTCCACGTGGGTTACAAGATCCAATATCGCTGTGAAAGTTTTCATACACTTGGTATATTTAATCTGTATGGCAGTCATGTTGCCTGTAGCTTTGGTGCGGTATTTTGTTAAAAATTGCTAACGCCTGACAGTACGGAACTAGATGTGTATAAACAAATCAAAGAACACATGTCTAAATGTACTGACCTTGATCCCTTGCTTACTCAAGCTTTTGCAAAAAATGAGGATAAGCCACAACAAGTAGACGAAGTTAATAATAATCAAGCTGCAGGGATGGTTTGTTATAACTGTAAACGACCAGGTCACATAATGTCAGACTGTCGGACGCGTTTTTTGTTTCAATTCATAACAGTACCACACATTCTATAATCGTTGCTACTCGCGGAATCAACAGCAGAATCCTAAAACACGCAAACAGTTGCCTATGAAATAAAAAAGAAGGGTCCTCAGTACTATAAAAAGAAACAAGCAAACGGAAATGCTGCTCACAGCAGAAACAACAAATCGTGCTTCAGGTACCTCTGTTCCTGGGCCGTCTAGCCAGAACTTGCAAGGTCAAGCAAATTTTCAAGGAGTGCAAAACAAAGCAAATACCACGTAGTTAGCTCCAGGGGGGGAGAGGACGAGTTGGGTCATCCATATCAACATCTTTTGTATCAAATAATCAGTTTAATCATTTATCAGATCATTGTGAGGCAATCGATTTTCTATGAAACACACGGCCGAATCCAAAAAAAACCTGTGCAGGTTCCCGTAGATTTGCAATAAATTCACGCAATTATAAGTCAAGACGAGTTACGACCAACCTTACATGCAGTAAATTTGGACCATAAGTCATTTACTTTTGTTCTTTGATTCTGGTAGTCCACGTAATATCATGGATTTGAGGAACTCATCATTTACTCTTTTCAAACTTCGGTATAGGAAATAATGAATTAAATGTGGTAGGAGTAACTCATGTTCAGTACAAGGTCAGTAAGCGCACGTTTTCCGATACTTATCGTTGTACAAAACAATAATATGTATCCCGCAGTAATTATCAGATACCCGTCTATGGGCACTCAAAATATTACCTTAGCCCCTGCAAAACACGGCGTGTATATCAAAGGAAAATTCTATAAGTCTTCTAATACCCTAAAATCAGTTTAGATAATAAGGAGACAGAGTAGTAACATATATCGAAGAACCAATCACTTGTCTCATAAAGCAAGAAATAATCTTTGCAACCCAACAGAATTCTCGCTCACCCGTAATATCAGCTTGCACGCAAACTCTCGAGGCGAACGTAACTTCGAACATATTAGTGCGTGTAAAGAAAAGCTTGCCGGGATCTGAAATGTTAATCCTTTCCAACATTCTGAAACACACGGATTATCCGTCACACAAAGCCATTTATACAGTCGGCTCACAACAACAATGTAACAGCGAAGTCTATAATCATTTGAATACCACTTTAGTAATCCACAAAAATCAACATATCTAGGATGTGGAAGTTTATAAACATCGCATTCTTACCGTAGCTGAGATCAATCACGCTCAATCAGTTGTGGATTAATCCCTTTTGTGCAATCTATGAAAATAAAATCAATAAGGACATTCAAGAAGAAGAAATTCAGCAGAAATTTTTGAATCATTTTAACTGAATAATCATGATGTTTTTTTCCACTACTGGATGGAACCTTAGGAAAAACGGATGTCATCGAGCATCAAATAAGGCTAAAGGACAAACAGAAAGTAATCTATGTACCTTCTTACAGGCTTCCTATGAAATTTCAGAATGAGATCACTGAGGAAGTAGGTAAAATGCTAAAAGAAGGAGTCATTGGAAAATCAAACAGCCCTTATAGTTTTCCGTTAATAGTAGTACCGAAAAAAGATCGAACTTGGCGGATATGCGTCGATTTTCGTCGCTTAAATGAGGAAACAATCCCTGACCGATTCCCAGTGCCATGTACTGACGATATTCTATCTCTACTAGGTCAGAACAAATATTTTACCAGTTTGGACTTACTAAAAGGCTTCCATCAGATTCCGTTGGAAGAAGAGAGTATCCCATACACTCCTTCAGCACAGCCAGGGGACCTTATGAATTTTTGCGTATGCCTTTTGGTTTACGTTGTGCTCCTATAACTTTTACTAGAATGATAAACATTGTGTTTGGAGACTTGTTAGGAGATATCCTACATGCCCATATGGACGACCTAGTAATCTTTTCTAATACCTTTAGAAGAACATCTACGTAAATTAGAGTTAGTGCTACAAAGACTAAGGCAACATAACCTAAGGGTAAAGATAAGTAAGTGTGAATTTTTTTAAAACAGAACTAGTCTATTTACGTTTCACGGTGTCTAGTCAAGGTCTTAAAGTAGTCCATGATAAGGTATCAGCTATCCGTAACTTTCCGATACCTACAAACGTCAAGGGAATACAGCAATTTCTAGGGTGTAGCGGGTATTACAGAAGGTTCATTAGGAACTACTCCATCATAGCCGCTCCCCTAACCGATCTTATAAAAAAGGGCGTAGATTTCATATGGTCTGAAAATCATCAACAGGCGTTCAATAAATTGAAAGATGAACTGTGTAGTTCTCCTATCTTGAAATTTCCTGACTTCGGTAAGGAATTCTTTATAGCAACAGACGCCTCAGACCTAGGAGTAGGTGGGGTATTGCGTCAACAATATGATAAACAGTTTTCCTTATAGCTTTTTATTCACGTAAAAACTGAGACCTTCCGAAAGTAAATATGCAGTAATAGGACAAGGAAGGGCTCGCTATTGTTAAGTTCACTAGTGCATTTTAAGTTCATAATATACGGTTATCCCGTCAAGGTTCTCACTGATCATAAGCCCCCCTAACCGACTTCTTTAAAAGGCTTTAGTCACAGCCCTAAGCGAACTCGGTGGCACATGATCATCCAAGACTTTATGGCGCGAGGATCGGGTATTTACCTGGGAAAGCAAAATCATTGCTGACGCATTATCACGCAACCCCTCTTCATCTTGTACCGAGCCATTAGCTGAATTAATAGATATCTCTACCTCCACGCCCATTGTTAAAAACTATATCTGAACAGGAAGATCTGGCTGGAGTGCTGAACTATTACAGACGGAACAAAGAAAAGATCAGCAAATAGAAAAAATCATAACGCGTTAAACGGAAATCCGAAGGAAAAGGAATATATAAAGTATAAGCAGCAGAATTATATAATCAAAGATAATATCCTGTGTAGATCCGTGACGAGGAAAACCCGCAACACACCACAGTTGAATAACAACCAGGTGGTAGTACCTATCTCACTCCTGACCCACTGTCCTTAAAATGGTTGCATGAATATCCGCACTGCATGGACACCCGGGTTTTTCCATTATGTCACAGAAAGCCAAATCTTTATTTTATTGGCATACGATGCTTACAGATATAAAAAAGCACATAGCAAATTGTCGCACTTGTCAAGAATACAAAGGGCACACGAAGACACCTGTCAGCCTAGGGGCTTACCCCGTGCCAAATCAACCCTTTGAAAGAGTACACTTAGATTTATTAACAGGGTTTTACGAGTCAGACAGAGGAAATAAGCACCTCCTAGTAATCATAGATGCCTTGACTCGATATACAGAACTGATAGCGCATAAAACAAAAACCGCAGTCGAGTGCGCTAGAAAGTTTTACGAGTGCTACATTTGTAAACATGGAATTCCACACACAATCATATCTGACTCTGGCAAGGAGTTCAATAATCATTTCCTTAACTCCTTGTGCGAATTTCTTTGCATAAAGAAAATCAATACCACGATCTATCCCCCAGAGTCTAATGGGCTAGTGGAAAGGGCAAATCGTAAGGTTTTAAACATTTTAAGGGTCACCTTAGGGGGGGCAGACCCCAACTGGGACATTGCCATACCTGCAGTACTAAGCACACTTAATCACTCATATCATGTGTCTATTAAAATGACACCGCACGAGGCACTGTACGGTATCCCAGCTAGAACACCTTTCCATGTATTAACGCCTACAATTAATTTATCAATCCTCTAAAGGATGTGATGGATGCAAGCATAAGTCGATATAATATACTCGTAAGAATCTAGAAGAAGCACAAATTATAATGAAAAGAAATCATGATAAAATAGCTAAGCCAACTAGAACATATGCCGTGGGCGATCAGGTATACATACAAGCATACGTACGTAAAGGTCAAATTAATTTTTAAAAAAAAACAAATGACACTAAGTTTTTCAAGGCCCCGTTTAACATTTTTTATGAAACATTAACGGCCAATAGATTTAGGGTTCAAAATGTATCCCAACCCACTGATATGAGAATAGTTCCATTGGCACATATCAGAATCTAAAGAAAGGTAGATGAGTAGGGAAAAAATGGTTGTATTTATGAAACTTGTATAATAATTTATATATATATATATATATATATATATATATATATATATATATATATATATATATCATATATATATATATATATATATATATATATATATATATATATATATATATATATATATATATCAATCATATTTATATGTAAACATATTCTTTAACATGAGTTATTACATATATTTTACTCATTGCAGGTTTCCAAAATGAATCTGTTATTGTTAGGAGTGATATTGTGTGTTCAGACATCTTTGTTGTATGGAAAGAGCGCTAAGACGAAAGAAATAGAATTTAATCATGGCTCGATTATCGAAAGAACCCAGGACATTTTTATTGTATCGAGTAATATAGTCATAGAAGTGGATATGCAAGCTATCTTTTTGCCTGAAGATGACGTCCTTAACCTAAAGAATGACCTGTTGAGGTTTGCTGTTTCGTTGAGGGACATGCACCAACGTCAT
>NC_061107.1:40708434-40738434 GCF_015104395.2 Macrobrachium nipponense | reverse complement strand
GCCGTTCGTCTACTGAATATGAATTTGAATTAAGAGGCCGATTTAGTAACTCAAAGGCTAGCGTTACACAGGCAACACTGCCATGCATATTTCAAATGTTTATTTAGAATTTTCATCGGCAAAGACAAAAAGGTATGTGATTATGAAAAAATACTGAGAACTACAAAGTTTGTGTAAGTTACTATTGGCACAAAACGATTATGCTAAAAAATTAAGTCCAAATCTTGAACTCTATGTTCAGTGAAATACCTCTTCTTGTCCCTAAAACAGGAACTTCCCGGGATCATTATTTCCAGACGTCATAGTCGAAGAATTTGTTTCTTTTCATTGCCAAACAAAATAAAGATTTCAATCGTAAGAACTAGAAGTATTTCATTCTTGAACCTGTAAACCTGTAGATGTCTTCCACCTTGAGACCCTTTGTCCCTTAGCTTCGATATTTATTGATGCATTGTTATTCTTGCATGTAAATATATTTCGTTTGCTAACTTTTCCATCGTTCACCTTTTACTTCTCTCATTCTTTTTTTTTTTTAATAATTAAGTTTCTATTTTTTCCGAGCTTTACGGGAAAGTTATGGACTCGTAAGCTTGTATAGATCATTTATTTTCATACTCGTGATGATATATATATATATATATATATATATATATATATATATATATATATATATATATATATATATATATATATATATATATATATATATTTATAGATAGATATATATATGTATATATATATATATATATATATATATATATATATATATATATATATGTATATATATATATATATATATATATATATATATATATATATATATATATATATATATATGTATATATATATATATATATATATATATATATATATATATATATATATATATATATATATATATATATATATATATATATAATGGTAATTGTTGATTCTAAGGAGAAAACTAAGATCACTGTGATTATGGATGCATTTATGTTCGATTCCCTTGCGGAAGAAAATGTCATTCACCTTTCCATTCTTTACGCTATAGATAGATATATATATGTATGTATATATATATATATATATATATACATACATGTATATATATATATATACATGTATGTATATATATATATATATATGTATATATATATATATATATATATATATATATATATATATATATATATATGTATATATATATATATATATATATATATATATATATATATATATATATATATAATTGGTTGATTCTAAGGAGAAAACCAAGATCACTGTTATTATGGATGCATTTATGTTCGATTCCCTTGCGGAAGAAAATGTCATTCACCTTTCCATTCTTACGCACTCTCCCATTTCTTACATAATGGTTTTCTCTTTCCCATAATTCGCCTCTTGACATTTCCGAACTATACAACCATCACCAATCTATGTTATTCCAAACGTTCCATAAACAAGATATCATCATGAACTATGATCCTTTCGTTCGATTAATTAGAGACCTTTTGTAGGAAACTCTTATTCTTCTAGATGAACGATGTTATTTTACCATTAAGGTGTTGATTGATTTTTACTCTCTTCTTGTGTAGGAGTTTCCCGTTCATTGTACCCTCTAGAATTCCTTCCAGCGTTATCTTTTCATTATTGTGTCTAACAGACTTACTCATAGATTTATAAGAGCGTATCCTCACTTTATAAGGATTCTGGTTAGATGGATATCTTTATCGTAGCTACGCCGGGGTTAACTTTGTCTTCTAATCACGGAGCTTCACTATTTTTTTTTTAATGAGGGATGCGCTTTTTTACTGGACGTAAGTAAGTGAGGATGGTTGTTATTAGGTTATTGCGTCCTTCAATTACCTTTTTTCATATATCATTATTTCCGCTCTCCCATGCTTTCCTTTGTGGCTTCACTCGTGGTGAACCTGGTTATGAATGATAGACAATATTTCGTCCGGGTCTGTGTCATCTCGATGTTATCCTCAGAGTTTTGGTTTGTTGAAATTAGGTGAACAAAGGTAAGCTCTTGGTGTTATATATCTCCAGGAGGTGCCATGGGATATTCTCAGTGATGTATCTCAGTGTAATCAAAAGGGCTTCACTTGCGCATACTATGAGTAGGCATCTATGGGCATCCACAATGTTGTGAAATACCTTTTCTGATAAATGGTATTTTCTCCAAATTATCATTTCCCCTGTAGCTTGTTCTGGCACTCATAATTTGTGTCTTATACCCATGAGTCTCAAAAACTAATAGCGTTTTAGTTCCTCGCATTATTCTTCATATGATTTTCTCTTGAATTTATGGATCTATCGCAATCTGTTGATAATCGTGGCCAACATATGCCATTGAAGATTTGAAAGTTTGTTTGATTATAC
This sequence comes from Macrobrachium nipponense, assembly GCF_015104395.2. Lineage (NCBI taxonomy): Eukaryota > Metazoa > Arthropoda > Malacostraca > Decapoda > Palaemonidae > Macrobrachium > Macrobrachium nipponense. Next base: position 40,736,067 of record NC_061107.1, on the reverse strand, counting down.
TGAACATACTTCGTAAAATTATTATTTGGTTATCCCTCGGTTCACCCACGCCCCCTCCCCAAACCAACCCACTCTCCCTATGGCCCTTGAGGATATCATAAGACTTTTATTTTTGGCCAGATATCGTAGCGATGTGATCACACTTCAGTGTCTTTTTGACCAGAGTATTGTCTATATGAATCAACGAATAATTGAATAATTATTATTTCATATAAGAATAGACTTTCAAAAGTAAATTGGGCGAACTTATGGGGTAGGTTTGTAGCAGGATTTTGAGTAGTAAGGTGAGACGTGTCATATTAATGAATGGGGGAAGATAATTTCAGGTTTATGGAAGAGAAGATATTTTAAAATAAAGTTTCATTATTAATTACTTATGTGAGAAGTTTTAAAGTAAAAAGACAATCTTTATACGATATTCGTGAACCTAGTAAAGGCCATTGAATAAATTTATCAGGAAGCAAAATAGACTGTGCTGGGAAGATGCGGTAAGGCAATAAGTAATTAAGACGGATGACAAATCCCTGTGATAGAAGCTAAACGTATTTATGGTATATAAAGGGGAGAGCACTGATTTGATTTTAGAATGATCAGAGGCAGTGGTGTGAGGCAGGGTGTAGAGACAAGACGGAAAATACAAGTGCAACGTGGGGTTATATGATTACTTTTGAATGGAATATGGAATATGATAGTTAAAGGGAATAGTATAGTACAAAAACTTGAAATTGTTTGTAAGACAATGAGGTACATTGAAGCTACAAGGTTGGATGGACACGAGGAAGAAAAAAAAATGGATTGTAATTGTGGATGATTGAAGAATGGGAATGTTCGAATATTTTAGGGGTGAATATAACACATGATAGCAGGATCAGAGAAGAAGTGAAGGAAAGGAATTTATAGGAGAAAAACAAATGATTGAGAATAGTAATGCAATGTTAAACCAACTCCCTGTTAAGAAAATTAAATTCTGGTATTAAATACGAATGAAAGAAAGAAGGTGGAAGATTCTGATATTAATTGTTTACATAATCTACGTTGCATAAACACTGAGGCTATTAGAGATACAGAGGTGGCAAAAAGTTGTAAGTTCATTGTAAATTATAAACTGGAGTATTGCATGAAGGTTTAATTATTTAGAACGAATAGAAAAAGATAGAATATTTAAAAGACTTTGAAGTTTGAAAATGGCAGCCATGAAGAGGATAGATAGTCCTAAAAGTGCTGGACTGAAATATCTTGTATCAGTGCAGACAAGAAATGTTTTAGTGCATTTTTTTTTCTCTACAACATATTCACCCACGACTCATTACTTAAAACATGAATGTGTAGTAATTTCTTCAATAACTTTCTTGTGAGAACAGCCATAATACTAAAATACCTAAGAGAGAGAGAGAGAGAAAGAGAGAGAGAGAGAGAGCGCAGTGATGTACCCTGCTAGAGAATACATGTTAGTGCGATTTCTCAACAATTTGAGCAGTAATATTTTGAATTTGAATTATATATATATATATAATATATATATATATATATATATATATATATAATATATCATATATATATATATTTAACACTTCCAAACAAAACAAAGCTTTATAGAATAAAGGAAATAAAGTAATAAACATGCTTTCACTTATTAATGACTGACAAGGAAGGGCATGGAAACTATTGGACCATCCCTAAATCCTTTAATTGCACTCTCTCTCTCTTTCTCTTTTTACGATGCGACTGCTCGGAGAATGTCTGTTTCAGTGACACCAGCCGTTGGGGATTAACCTTGGCCTTAGCAAGGTAAGCAGCATTGGGGAATTAAGGAAGAGACAGTGCGGGCCAAACACCTCACGTGACCTTTTTGATTCACCATAAGGAATCAAACAAAAATGCATCGAGGACTGCGATGTATAGAAAATGGGAAACAATTAGAAACGATGGCATAAAAGGACTGACGTGAGAAACAATTCAAACAACAAGTGACACCCTTGGAGCTTAAGGACCATCATCCCTTGCATATCCTGCCTCCCTCAGAGCACCATTTCCCCTACCTCACGGTCCAGTATTCTCCTCCAACCTTATTCTACACCGAAGCCATCTCTCCTCCAAGGTAATGTGTTCTGTAATATAGATGTTCTTATCATTCACATAAATTTGTATTCTTTCGCTAAAACTTCTGACTATGATTTCAATTGCCAGTGTTCCATAACAGCCTTGCTTTGCTAATGCAGTGTTAACATTAACTCTGAATAATAAGTGTTTTTTCTTTTTGGAGGTCTTATGTCCAAGGCATCCTTTGACACCTTCAGTATGCTGCCTTGTTTTATGCTTGATACCCTGTGTTTTTTCTGGCTTTAATTCATAAACCTTTCCTTTACAAAGTGAACACACAGGGTTTCGCCCTGTGTGTGTGTTGTGGGACTCTATAGTGAACATTCACAAGGATAATTTATATTAATCCTTGTCCCCATAATTTGATTATTGCACAGGATTCTGCTACCTGTTAGCTTTCCTTTCTAAACTTCTGATCGTTTTTAATGTCAATATATGTAATTTGAAGTTATCCTACATTGTTTATCTACAACAATTCCTCGATTAGTAGATCTCTCAGCTTAATAAAGCACCCACCTTTTGTTTTGAGTTTTTCATGTTCAATTAGCAGTCAGATCCCAGGATTTCATCTGGTAAGTACGTAATTAGTTTTCTGACTCCAAACATGCCCGGGAAATAGCATTTTCCCAGGTAACAACATAAAAATATATATATTCAATGTAACACGAAAGTCCACGTGCTAGGGAATGTCATAAAATGCACGTAAGAAGGCAAGTGAAATCTGGATTTGGAACAAGTAGTTTCATATTTTATTCTACATTTACAGAGATTTATATACAAAACTGAGTAGTGGTGGGCATAGTTACAGTTTCTTGATTCGAGCAGCATGTTCTCCAAACAGAAAGGACAGGGAAAGAGGATGAAGAGGTATTTCTTTTCTGATAGTCACTGACCTTGTAGATTATAGGCGAATTATCCCATTTAATGCATATCCTGGCTTAAGCCAATGATCTGAAATGCCATTGTTTGTTCGGCCTTATGAATGAGCATATTTGTGTTGGGAACATTTCTTTTTTAAGCCTTTTGATGTCTGGCCAAGATAGATATTATTACAATCTTTATAATGGATACTGTATACAATATTGTTTGAGTTTGAAGAACTATTCTTAATTAACACTTTCTTAAAGTTATGTTATATTTGAATACTAAATTGATATCTGTTTTTAGATTTGGTATTGCATACATGAAACTGGGATGAAAAGGTGCACACAGAATATTCTTAAGTTCTGTATTAACTCTGGCTGGATTGTAATATATCTTCTTTGCCTTATTTCTACACAATTCCCCAAAAAATATAAAGGATAACATATTGAATCTCCTAAATTCATCGTCCAAGAATTCAAGACTATAAATTCGAATTATTCTAAGATACATGCTAATAAATGCTGATATCTTAATTTGTTTAGTATGGTATGAAAACAAAATATATCTTCTTTGCCATATTCTTACACAATTCCAAAGAATATGAAGGATAACATATTGAATCTCCTAAACTCATCGTCCAAGTATTCAAGACGATAAATTCTAATTACTCTAAGATACATACTAATAAATGTTGATATCTTAATTTGTTTAGCATGGTTTGAATAAAAGATAATAATATGACATTATTTGTTGGTTTCCTGTATACTTTAAAAACCTAATTATTTCTGATAACTAAGACATCTAGAAATGGGATACAATTACTTTCTTCATATTCTTCTGGGAATTTTATGGAAGGTACAAGATTATTAATTGTATTTAGGAATTCTGGTATATTTACAGTATTTTATACAAGACAAAAGCAATTATCTACATATCTTACAAAATAAAAACTAAAGAGTATACATTCCTAGGAATAAGCCTAGTCTCAAAAAATTCCAGATTGATAGTAGAAAGAAGGGGTGAAATTCAGTTTCCCATTGGTAATTCAAATTTTTGTTCATAGAGGTTACCTCTGAGAGTAAATTTAAATTGTTAATACAAAGGGTTATCAATGACATAGGTAGGCAAATCTGAATGATACAAATCTAAATGTTGTGATAGATATAGAAGTAAGTCATCAATAGGTATTTTAGTGAATAAATTCAATGATAATCAGTGAGACGAGACCGAGGTTGCACGGTGCATGGAGGTCCAGTTAAGGTGAGACATGTTGGTATTAGAGATGCTTTTATTGCGCCCACTTGACATTTTCCATATGCACTGTCTGAAGACTACATTTTGAATGGAAGACTGGGAGACCAGTTCTCCTTCATTCGAGATTTTACCTAGTGCCTATTGTTTTCCCCATGTACATATATATATATATATATATATATATATATATATATATATATATATATATATATATATATATATATATATATATATAATATATATATATGTATATATATATATATATATATATATATATAGTTATATATATATATATATATATATATATATATATATATATATATATATGATATATTATCATGAAAAGTTAACGTAAATCTTTAAGCCCTAGTAATGTAACTCTTATACTCCAGTTTTGTTTACTTTTTGCCGCTAAACGAAGGTTTGGGCTGTTCTTTCTTTTTCCCACCGCTGGGTATTTCGCTTGTTACTGGTAACACACCCATGGTGGATAATTTTCTCTTTTATTTTCATATTCTGAGTTGTTGGGTGATTAAGTGAAGGTTTTCTATATGGAATTTTCGCCTCTAAAAAGAGTTCCTCCCCAGTCTGTTTGAGCGAGAGGAGTGCTGCATGTTCGAGCCTTGCCGTTGCCTGTCCTTTGGACTGCCTTGCGTCAGGTTTATTATTATATATATTACAACTGGACTCTTGCTTTGCTACTGGCCGCTTCTGTGGGTGTTCTGTGGCAGTACAATATTCAGCGATTCGTCGTCTGTCTGCCCTTTAGCCTCCTGAACTGTATAAGGGCACTCATCATTTATTGTGCAAACTTTGATCTCGACCTTCACCCCTGGAGCAGCATTCTTCAGACCTCTTTGCTGTTGTGGAGCATTACATCGCCCGTAGGGATACTTACCTCCGATAAGCATAATTATTACACGAGTTCTTTAGCATGAATATGGACGCTGTCGTATCACTGACTCTACGGTGATTTGTTGATGGTATTCAATGGAGTCGACTTAACTGTGATTTGTGATGGAGGTAGGGAGACTTATCTCCAGTAAGCGCACATAAGGAACAGTATTTTATCGATCTGTAACGCTCAGGTGTTATCGAAAAGCTCGACTTGCTGATGGTAATCGGAAGAATCATCTTCAAGATATAGTATACAGTTTTGGGATTTATATGTATATGCGTATTAGCTAAATATTTGTGCCATTACTGTAGGTTAGGTTTAGGAATTTGATTGTTATAGTAGAATTAAGGGTTATTTTCCTTATCTTTGCCTTCTACTGTCGTATGCTTGTGTTTTTCGCCACCGTGAGTTTGTTGTTTTCTTCCTCCCACTGTGACTTTCTCTCCTCCTGTCTTTATACCTGTTAGTGTAGAAGAATGGGGAATACTTGTGTTGTGTTGTTGTAGCTGAATGCTGTTTCTAGGTCCAACCATCATTTATGGCTATCTTTAATTGGTAAATAAATATTGTTATTTTTATAAAGTTTGGTCTTTTTCTAATTCCTCTTTGAGTGTACAGTGTTTTGCTGAGGATCCTGACTCATGTGGTTTAATAGCCCTTTTGTAGTCATATTTTATATTTTTTTCTTGAAAAGCTGCCTGGATTGAAATTTTGGTTTCACACGAGAATTGTGTAAGAGGGGATACCCTATGGTTGGTCTAAGGCTCTGAGAATAATCCTATATTGAAAGTTTTTAGAACATATTAGTTCTGTCTATTTATAGTGAGTAGGAGTGCCACCATAACAATATATATATATATATAGTATATATATATATATTACATATATATATATATATATATACTATATATAATTATTATTAATTTATATATTAATATAATATAATATAATATATATAATTATATATATATATATTATATATATCATATAGTATATATATATATATATATATATATATATATAGTTATATATATATATATAGTATATATATAATATATATATATATATATAATATATATATATATATATATATATATATATATTATATAACAGTCCTAAGGGTTATAATTAATAATATATTTAATATGTTCGTTGTGACCTTGTTGGAATGCAGAGAACAGAGCCGAAGCAACGACCCGAGAAAAGCTGATAAATGATTTCTGTGATGGCGTGATTCAAAAAGAGCATAGTTAAACGGGTCAACGTTTAACTATAGTTATGTGAGTTCATGGATCTTTTCAAAGTGCCTTTGAGAAACTGGTTGTAGCCAGTAATATGAGGCGTTGTCGAATTGTGCATTCATATGTGCGTGTGTGCCTCTTCCTTTGATAATGGCGTCTTTAGCCAAGTCGATGGGAAGACTTGCATAGAGATCCGTGGGAGAAAGGCAAGATGCCGGGAGAGCTCTGCGACAGTTTATCTATACTAAGTGCATAATTTTCTGAGTTGGCAATGGGTGAGTGTTGAATTACTGTAGCCAAAAGGAATGGCTTGTTACACATTGTAAGAATGTTTAATCTTTAACTTTGTCTTTAAACTTATCTGTGCTAACGAGTGTGTTTCTCGTGTTTTTGAAACAGACGATTCTGGCGAGGGAATTGACTGGCAAGGGGGGACCGAGAGTCCTAGGGGGACAGAGAGTCCCAGATGGGAGAGACAATTGGTGTGACAAATTACTGTTTTAGACATTTTAATGTTGGGGGGTTAACTGAGTTAAGTTAGTCAGTGAGACTTGGATTATTATCTTTCCATTGTTAAATAAATAGTTGTTTTTTATATAACTTGACTCTCATTTTGATTACCTGTTAGAATGGAGAGAAAGAGGTGGAGAGAGAGAGGAGTTGTCGAGAGAGAGAGAGAGCGGTCGCTTGGAGAGAGAGAGAGAGAGAGAGAGAGAGAGAGAGAGAGAGATGAGAGAGATGGGGGGTTCCACGTTTACCAAATAAAAACGAGATGAATATCCCGTTAACATATATATATATATATATATATATATATAATATAATATATATATATATATATATATATATATATATATATATATATATATATATATATATATATATATATATATATATATATATATATATATATATATATATATATATATATATATATATATATATATATATATATATATATATATATATATATATATATATATATATATATATATATCTTTGGGAAGTCTCGAATAAATATTTTGTAAACAATTATTAATTGCCGTGAAAGTTTTCGTTTTGCTCTCAATGTTTACTTAAATGAATCTTCAACATGGTCATATATAATTTTACACTAGGGTAATTATTTGTAATGGTTTTATAATCAGTTGATGATATATGATAAAGGCGATAAAGTAACTTTAACTGATAATAAAAAAAACAGCCAAAATTAAATTCCATGGGTAAACTGAATAATCTTACGAATTGAGACATACCTTATAAAGGCCCATTTCCTTCGATTTCATTAAAAATATTTTGAATTTACACATTTAAAAAAAAAATATGTTCAAAAATGTTCCAAAATTCTTTTTATTAACCGAGTTCAGTGACGAATTTATGACATTTACAGAGCTCGTTCATGTTTGTAATTCTGTTGTCAGTGTAAAGGTGTTATGACTTAAGTTTTGAGCGCTAATTTCTATAGTAATGTTGAAAATACGCGTCACTCATCTTTTATTATTTCTTTCTGGTAGCAAATAGTAACTTTCAACATTTTTAAAAGCTCTGACATGCGATTTTTTTTATTACATTTAATGCTAAGCAAGCATTGAAAATAAATTTTTAAGAACATTTATAGTGCATTTACGTAAGCGATTGAAGGCAAAATTCCCATTCTCGAAAATACTGGAAAGAAAATCTACTGAAGACAGAAAGAGTGCCCAATACTATATGCTCTTAAGGCCCAGTTAGATAAAGAATAAAAAAATATGCCATTGCTTTAAGAATTCAGCTTGAACATGGGGAGAAGATGTATTAATTTCAAATTCTGGGGAGCTTTTTAGTTTAAATAATTAAGGTAGACCTACTCAAAATATATGAAATCGACTAAAGGTCAAGGAAGTTGAAAAGAGGGCATAATTGTGAGTGTGTTAGTTTGAGAGAGAGCGAGAGAGAGAGAGAGAGAGAGAGAGAGAGAGATTGTTGGCCGTGTTTGTACAATTTATAAAGGTTACAAGGAAGGAAAGGATAAAAACAGTTAAAGGTAATATAAATCATTGTCTAAAAATTCCTTACATACGCCTTTCATAACAAAATGAACATTAGAAAATAGTTTCCTTTGAAATGATGAAATGAAATTACGCGAGCAAACCTGTAATGATGGGTTAGGTTGGATTTCATCAGCATTTTCAAGATTTCTAGTAACATATCAGTTAAGTGTCCTAAAAAAAGCAAAAAAAAAAAAAAAAAATAAGAAAATGCAGCTTCGAGTGATTAAATCCTTATGGAATATCTCTGCGTTTGCAGGTGGCTGACAGGAAACTGCAAGACGGGGAAAAGAAATTAAGAAAGAACGTAGGAGAGATATTGATACAAGACAGCAAATTTCAATCTAAAAGGGGAACCGGGGAAAATGGAAAAAAAGGGGCAGGAAAAGATAAAAAATAACGATTTTGACCACAAGCCCTCGCACCATCAAGTTTTTTTCAAAAAGAAACAGTTCATCTCATGTTTGTGTTCGAAGGGTTAAAAGATTTTAGTTTTCTTTTTTTCAGAGGGTCACCAATAATGTCACATTTTGCATATCCGTCGGAAAATGAAAATCTTGGAGACAATGCACGAACTTCCCCTCCTGCTTCTTGCATATTGTTTTTTGTTCTCTCTCTCTCTCTCTCTCTCTCTCTCTCTCTCTCTCTCTCTCTCTCTCTCAATTAACAACCTACTGGAAAGATTTTATATTTAATGGAATAATAATTCTTCATGACGGAATAATTATTCCATTTACCTTTATTTATTTATTTTTTTTTTTTTTCTAATATTCCCCTACTCAGGACATGTCTTCCATGCCATGGTCAGCTACCTAATCACACTTTAGCCTACATTCCCCAACATTTTACTTGTAACTGCACGAATCATTGGTGCCTCTGAATTATTTTGCCTGTCAATTGCCTACCTTACACCAAGAACCACCTTCCCTAAGTTACTTCCTCAAATTAACCCCCTATTCCAGCCCTTTTCAGTAGATACTCTCTATTCTTATTTACACCATGAGTTACTGAAAACTGGAAGAACTGATTATTACTTTTGTTCTGAATATTATGATTCGTTATACGTTTTGTTAATTTGTGGAAACATAAGGTACTGGAAGTCATCGTTACCCCCAGTTTCTCGAGTTACCTTTAATTATTATTATTTCTGAGTATTTCCAAGTTATTTTCGTTTCAGTTAATTCGAAGCAAAATGGCAACACAAAGAATGTTACATTATTTTTGCGAAACTACACCCAGTCTTTATTTTTCCAAGTACTACGCTTTTACTCAATTCTTGGAGTTTGATATTTTCTGAAGAAAATGTATTGATAAAGTATTCTCGCTGTATGGATATTTCAGGAAATATAAGACAGGCACTTCTTTCCATTTGTTCATTCTTTTCTTCGTTGCATTTTGCATACGAGAGGAGAATTACTATTCCCGCTGAGATTAAAGCAATGAACCCAATGTGGTTTGATCTAACAATCACTATCCTTCTGCATATCCCGAAATCCTGGAGAGTATCATTATCTCCCCACACTGAGATTCAGTAAATAAGAAAAAAAAACTGGGCAATAAATATCAGGGTTTTTGTCAAAAGTGAACTGCTTTTACCTCCATTATCCGAAATAACTCAGATTTTTTTAATTGGCATTTCATGCATTCGATGACAATATAAATGATCCGACATTGAACGCAATTCACTGAAGTTTTCGTTCATTATTTTCACCGATTACTAACCCGTTCTTCACTGAAAATGTTAAATTTGCCCGTAAAATGAAACTCGAGGGGCTATTAGCCTTTTTTAAATTTTTCTGAAAGTCATGCTGTTATTATTAAAACCCAGGATTTCATCTTCATCATTAATGACTATTTCTTTATTTATTTGTTCTCCTTTAAAGATTGCTTAGTGAACAAAACAGAAATATTTTCAATAATTTCACCTCGTGAGAGTTTGTTCAGCATTTCATGTTTTATAAACAAAGCAAAAACTTTTCTCATCACGATTCTGATCATTCAAAGGCGAGAATTTGGGGAGCACTGCAGCGAAATGGAGTAAGACTTCACATGACAATTCTTTTCTCCCATGATTAATTTTGAAATGAAATTTTGAAATCATATTGGGTACCTTTAAAAAAAGATCATTTAAAATTTCCATTGTCTCGGACCTTGCCTTTAAAAAAATATATGAACTATGATAACGGCAATATTTAGGTGCATGTTTATGCATTAACCACGCCAACTCCAAAACACTAAATTTTATTTTCCTTTTCTTTGCGTCCTCTACTAGAGATTAGCTAAGATGCTAGAAGACGTGATCTTCCTTGGCATTTGATCTATGATACAAAAATAGCCCCGATAAAAATCATCCCAGAAAAGTCAACCGATGTGATACAACGAAATCAAAGGTCACTTCCACGTCCTATATATCGATTTCTGGAAGACCTATTTCAACAGTCCAATAGCCTAACATATTTGAAACAAAGTGTATTTTTACGGCAATAAATAATTTTTTGAAGGGATATTATTGTTCAAGCAATATGTTTATTTCCGTTTTATTTTTACTTGCACGTCATTTTATGACCAAACTCTAATGCCAAACCATGTGTAATGAAAGATTACCCAGGTCTTGCGCTCATCTTCAGTCAGCGTATCTAAAAAGCGTACTCACCAAGCAGTCGTAGTTTAGGAAATTGTGGTGATAATGGAATTATGATACCTGTGCGCCCCTGGAGTCATTTCGCAATATCTCTTATATGAAAACCTGCTCGGGAATATTCGTCCTGAGAATAACTGGTCGAATTGCTTATTGTATAACATAACATATCTTACTTTAAATTAGTTATTAAAACGTTGGTCCTACGAAAATTACGAATTATTATGATTCCACGAGAAATACTAATTAAAAGCTTATGGTGAATACAATCGCTTCTCAAGGAAGGTTGAAATAAGAGGTTAAATCCAAACGATATTTCATAAAATCTTATATATTAAGGACTAAACTCTCTATTGAAAAAAACAAAATATACCTTACGAAATATGGTGAACGATATATATATATATATATATATATATATTATATATATATAATATATATATTATATATATATTATATAATATATTAAAATATATATATATTACATATATATATATATATATATATATATATATAATATATATATATATATATATAATATAATAATATATATATCATATATATATTATATTTATATTTAAAATATATATTTAAATTTGTATAATATTAAATAATATATATATAATATAATAAATATATATATATATAAACATTTTATATGTTATATATTTTGTAAAAATGTATAATATATATAATATATATAATATATATATAAGATGAATTATATATATATATATATATATATAATATTTCGTTTTTTCTCTTGAGTATTAAGCAACTATTATTTTCGGGGGAATATATTTCGTTATTGCACTCCCAAGCCTTTATATTGAATTTATGTAATTGGCGTGAGAGTATATAATGGGAATTTGATGTCCTGTAAGCGACCATTCAAAGTGTCAAAACGGGAAATGAAATGAAATGAAAATATTTGTTAAAATTTGATCAGCATGAAAAAGTGTCATGTGAGTGTAGAATTATTCCCTAGGAACAGGAAAATAATTGACGAGGATAGTTTGAATTATTGGAAAACCAATATAACACGAGAGTAGACACACATATTTCCTATTTCCTATTTCCTATGACAGGTAAAGGTAAAATTATTTTATAGAAACGAGGAAAATAATCTACTTCAATGCGAAAGCAAAACAACCTATAGGTAAAAATAAATGATTGTCAAGTACTTTAGTATTTACCATTTTTTACTGAAATAATGGTTACAGGGATTAAGAAAATTAGATTGACCAAGCGGGATATTTTTCTTGCGCGGCACAAAACCTCACAATTTTCTTGTCTTTTCTGGCGGAACTTTTAGTTTCAGCTATATTTTGGAACTGGATTTTTGTCAACCCGCAGAATATGAAAAACTATAGTCTTTTGGCTCCACCTACATTGCACAGAGCAAGGCACGCTGACCAAAGAGCTCTGATACAGGAAAGGTTTACATAAATATTGTTCGCCCTATCAACAAGTTAAATAAGAGCTGATACGACGTTAGAAAATAGGCAGTTTCTCGATAAATGGACTCACCAATGGAATTATTTACATTGAACAAACACGTTTCATTGACATGAAACAGTTCCTTCATGAAAATTTATAGTATATTTGCATTTTTTTTATTTGAGCTTCGATTCTATTACTAAAAACAAACTGAATCTCTCTCTCTCTCTCTCAAATTAATATTTATTTGTTCAATCGTAAAAACGGAAAAGTTTGAATAGTTGCAATTCCCCCTTACTGGCACTCCTTGGAAAACAGAATAAGGTGATACTATTTTTTGCCGTTTTTGTCGGAAAGCACAATAAGGTCTTACCATTTTGTACTTGTTTTTATTCCGCCAAACATATTGGCAAAATATATTGCAAGGTTTATTTTTTTTATCGTAACGAAGGTTATGCTATTTTTCCTGCTGCTGTAGTTTCCGTCGGTTTCATTCTTTTATTGTCTTACTTTAGCCGAGAAAAATACTGTATTTTTTCCTAATCCAAGTATTTTACTCACTTTACGAAGATGAATGATACTTAGGAGATACGGTTTCCGTGTGGAACTTATATTGAAATATGCAAGTGAAAGGGAATTGTTTTAATATTTTTCGATAAGCCATCTCCTGTCAAGAATAGTTAGCTGTTAGGTGTCTGCAAAAGATCATCGTTTTTATCTGCAGTTAAAAGAGTAACTATTCCGCTTAACAATAGCGGTAAATTCAGCAAAAATGATAAGACGCTCTAAAATGTTTCCGATTTACTCTTGATGCAACTGATTTTAAGTGAGCTTTATTATTAATTACTGGAATTGTTCTGCAAAAACAGTTTCCTGGTATTTCGTCAAATCTAACTTAATTATCATCTATGAAATGCATAAAATTGTGAAATAATTGTATAAAAGTTCTCTCTGAACAGATGATGTAGAGATTGCTCGAAACGAAAGGTCCTTTTTATCAGTGAAAGGAATATTCCATATTCAAAACAAGTAAAACAGCCAGGTTTGAGTCCTTTTATCCTTGAAAATACTCTAGATGGGTTGGATAACAGAAAACTGGCTTTTTTCATGTGAGCTTAGAAAAGCACAGATAAGCATCAAGAACTGAAAAAGAAATTATCATGAAGAATAATGTCTCTAACAATTCATATCTATGACAAAATCAACAACCATCATTGCAATTTATTTGGATTGATTACAAATGGCGTTGTTTCTATGGTTTTAGTGTCCATAACTACTGCAATGAATATACATTCAGTTATACGTTATGTTCGCATTTATATATATAGAAATCATGACATGAGAATACTTCTTCCTTGTTTATCTTTTTTCTTGAGGAACGTCTACCGAAAATCAAAATGAGACAATGTTCTATTCCATCCACTAATGAATTACTGACTACATTAGTCACTTCATATATTTACAAAGTGAACTCACTAGCAGTAAATTAAGATAGACTCATTGCAATAATGACCCCAACCTTCCATGAAGTCTTTAGATTCCTGATGTTATGACCATTATTTATCATTACTCCTGGATACAAAAATCATATCAGACCTTTCTATTCTTCCCAACACCCATTTCATAGCTCATTTCATCTTTCCCATGATTATATTTGTTTTCATTATTTTACTCATCCGAAAGCTTATAAACTCGTTCAGACTTTCCTAAACCGATGCATTATCAGCCTAAAGCATTATTTCTTCCTTTACAAGAACTTAGCGGCAAAATCTAACATACTTTCTTTGAGTTGCTATACCATTTAACCCTTTATAATATTAAGTAATCTTGAAAACATAACACAGCTCTGCCTAAATATATTGAACGATGACGCTATAAAATTAATGAACGAACTGTTTTTATGGCTTGACTTAGCAGTCCTCTTTGTGTATTTATTCACATTTTATACTTTTACTTTTTCATGTGTATTCCTCCATTACATTAGTTATAAAAGTTCTTGAAAAGATCTCTTGGTTATCGCAAAACTGACAACGTATGTCTAGTATATCATTTCCTAGAGGAGTAAATGGTATTTTCCGTACATTATTGAAACTAAATGCTAATTCCTCTTACATACCCAAAACACATATAAATTACGAAAAGACCAAGTTCGACAGTGATTTGTAAGGTTAGAATCGATATAAACTTATAGCCTCTCTGTTAGGCGAATCGGTAAAGTCAATGTCGGTCCTGATTTCGTTCCTGTCCTTTCGACAGTGGTTCGATCCCATGAGGGGACAAAATTATTGTCAACTAAAAATTCCCCTTCGGTACATATATGAAAATATATGTACCAAGGTAGAGCGAATTAGATATTAAAGGACATTTGTAGCTCGAATGATATATATATATATATATATATATATATATATATATATATATATATATATATATATATATATATATATATATATATATATATATATATATATATATATATTTACATCGGGTATTTCGAAATTAGAGCCCCTCCACAGAACAAAGGTAAAGTTATGAAGTTTTCTGCTATAGCCTACCTCAAAGTACATTATCTTAAGTTTCTATTAAACTATTTTTCATTTTACATTTCTTGTATTTTTAGACTGAGTGACGGAGTTAAATACAGCCATGGCCAACGACCCGGAGGAAATTAGATGGATTGACCGAATCCGGGCTAGAACCTTCAGGGAAGCCAGGGATGCTGGTGCATCCTTCATTTCACGTTCTTGGATAGCTAAATACATAAAGAGATGAATCCTTTGTTAAATGAAACTGGAACAAAACTCCATATGACTTTACTGTCCTCGCGAAAAGAGTGAGAATCTTGGAAGGCCTGAAATCCTTTCTCATGAATTAAAAGACATCATAGTTGAGGTAGTGGGTAGACGAAGACAGTCTACGTAAAATGGCGCTTGAACTAGAAACAAAAAGGGGAAAGAAGAGAAGTTATAGTGCTGTATATTGGGATGAAGCTGACTTTTAAGTGATAAGCCACCATGTTTCAAGGGTCTTCAGACACAAGAGCTGCTTCGAAACAGTAGTATCGATTTCTTCTCGTCAAGTGAATTTCCAGGTAGCTCCTATGACCTTAATGTACGTGAAAATATTGGTAGTATCTTAAAAGATCAAGTTCAAGCACGCACAGTGAACTATGATGGTATACCAAGCCTTGACGACCTGCGAAGAGAGGTGATCGAAGTGCTCAGGGAAATGAAGTTTAAGTTTCACCTTTTTTGCAATTTGCTGAAATCATACACCTCAAGAATGCAGGCAGATGGAGGCCAGACAAAATATTAAATACATATATATATACACACACACACACACACACACACACACACACATATATATATATATATATATATATATATATATATATATATATATATATATATATATATATATATATATATATATATATATATGTCACATATTTAATTTTATGCTACTTGCTTTTAAGCCTCATTTTTGTATTTTCAACTAAAGTAGAATTAAAGTAAAAATAAAAATCAAGAATAACTGTTTTCCAGTTTAAGTTCAGGTGATTTACCCAGGGTTACTTTTATCTTCAGATAAAGTAGTGACACAACAGAACCATGAAAAATTTGCAATAATTTGTCTCACTTTCATATAAATCATAAACACTCCCACCCTTTCCATTATCCAGAAACCCCTTCTCAGGTCATAGTGAATACAATAGAGAGCCCCTAGGACACTCCTTGGAATTTCTTCAGGATTTGAGACCTAGCATTAGTTCCAAATGCACCTATTCAGTATAATTACTGTTAACATTTTCTAACTGTCATTAAGCGCTTCATGCTAACTGGTTAGCAGGCAACCTGCATTTAATCAAACACCTGGAAATGGAGACAGGTTCAATTCCCACGCCACTCCTCCTATTATATCAATTCCCTTGGAGTCGTGATACCCTCATTAACACCTCAGCTCCAGCAGCCATCACCTCTTGATGCATCTGTGGGTCATCTAGGGTCTGACATGACCCTTGCCTTTCACATCTGGTAACTCAGCCTATTCTAACCTTTCTCTCCATTGCTACGCCCTACTTTTGTTGTAGGATATAGAGAGGTTAGATACTGTCAAAATACTTTGTTCTTCCAGCACTGCCTGTGGAAGAACTTAACAATGAAAAATAACCATCACTGGTATGACCTCTTTGGCCACAATGTGGACACAAACATCAGAATAAAATAAAAAAAATATTTGATATTACAGTAAACTTAAACCTAAATCAGCCTTGTGAGTAAACTTAATAATCAAAATACCAATAGCAAATAACGGGCTCACAAAAGGATTCCTAACACTAAAAGCTGACCCTAACAAAGTAAAGAAGGGACATAATATGCCAAAGGCTCAAATAATCCTAACATGGGCCTGATAATAAAACAACTATTCTATAACTATAAGAAAGGAGGAAGACCAGAGAAAATAAAGTTAAGAAAGTCTTATATATCCTACCTAACCGTGGCGGTACTAAACTTAAAAACTAATTCAAATCGACATGCTGAGGGGTAATAAATACCCAATACCGACGACTCAATATACTAGCATGCATATATACATATACAAATATGACTAATTTTTAAATAGTGCGTAAATCCTCATGTACAACGACGTGCAAAGGAGTTCACGGAGGTCACTTCAACCTTCCAACAGTTAAACAGGGGAGCTCACAAATACTCCAGGTAGACACAGGGGTCGAGTTTGACCCCAAGGAACAACATAGGATAATCTCCTATTACCTGGCAATTGCCTCCCTACGTGCCTCCTCACGAGCCCTTAGCTCTCCTGGACAAGCAGCTGGAGAAGGACAAAACAGGACAGTGGTTGGCGTAATGCCTCCTATGTGGCGGGACAAAGCGACGACCACGTCTCCTGCCAAATCCTCAGGCTGGAAACAGGAGTACAGGAGTCACAAGTGACTATCACCTGTGATATCACAGCTGTGATCAAACTCCAAAAACGTACTTACACCGTGGATGGCTCGGCACCTACGGAAAAACCACTTCCAAGGGAAGGTCCATTGAAGTAATCCTTCACAAGGGCTTAAGATCAATCTCCCAAAAGGCTGCTAAAAAGGGCGTACATCTAAGGGGATAGTCAGGCCCGAACTCTCTTAGGCTGGCCACTATTCACCACACAATAGTTCCACCAAAACTCGAAAACAAAATAAAAACAATCGTTAACACGATAGTTAGGTAATTCAAAATGAGAGGAGGAATCACTGAGTAAAACAACTGAACGTTATGTTAACGTAGAAAAATACAGCTGTTGAACTGAATATAATAGAAAAATACTTGAAACTAAGGAATACAAAGCTGATTTAAGAAAAACGGAAAATCAATAAATTACGTTAATTTGACAATCACAAAAATCCCAGATAGCAACTCAGATCGCCCTCAGAAGTTAGTTAGCAGGAAGCCTTGTCATAACACCCTACACCCATAAGTATCTCTGGACCCAGCTTTCCGTAACAAGTTGAGACAGACTCAGCAGGCCCAGCACGACACTCAGTCAGTTTGGCGCCTTAGACTTTAGCTTGAGCAAGAAGCCTACAAACCCTTCCTTATACTTATACTCAGACAATCTTTCAACTATACCTAATATCATACCACTCTCTATGGCCTTGTGTGACCATTCTACTCTAGTCGTGCTCTGCCTTTTCCCTTCATTCCTAAGACCTCCATCCTATTCCCAGATCCGTAATCCATTTGAATTTTGCCTCCAAATTATATTCCAGTGAACAGTGGCATTTTCTTTTAGTAACATATATAGTTCATGTTACTAGTGATATGATATAGTTGTATCTTTGATTAGTGATTTGTAATAGTTTGTGGCAGCATATTTGAGTAAACATTCATTTGAAATCGTGGTGTGCACTGCATAACTTTGCTTTTGCGCTTATGCCACTAGTAGAATAGATTCTTGCATTCACTTAGCTTCAATCATTACAAATTTGGCTTTGTTGCAGATTTACCAGCAGTAATGTCCTGTCTTCCTGTGTGTTATCATTGGTGTTCTTAGAATTGCCATATTCTCAAGTCATCGTAGATACTGTATAGAGTGGTGCAATTTCATGCTGTTCATTTCCAGACCCACCAAAGGGAATCCTTCTTACTCTTAGAACATGTTAATCTTAAAAGTTAATTCTAGTTATTTAGTTATGTCAGTTTGTACCTAGTGTGGTACTGATTAGTCTTTGTAAATCTTTTAATAACGTATAGACAGTGCCATGGGGTTCTACAGAAACCTCTCTCATATCATTGTATTTTTAGTGAAATTATACCTTATTTTAGTGGACACATAGTGTTTCTCATGAACCAGTTTGGTAGACTAGTTCACTTTTCAGTGCTTTACCTTATTTTTCTGCTCCTGCCCTTTAGTTAGTCCACCGTAGCCACAGGTTAATTTCCCTGTTGGGATGGAGCATAGATTGAAGAAAGTCATGATTTACTTAAATCAAGTATAAATCTAGGACCAATGCTGTTGCATGCGACAGTGGTGGCCTTGCTAGGATACCTCAGGCCTCTGATATAAGTAGCAAGTCTTAGCATTCATAAAGATCCCTTTGCCATTTAACCAATTACTGTACATTCAATTAGCATAATCTTAAAAATCTTAAGTTCAGCATTCCCCACTCTCTTATGATCACTCATAAGCATTCTAAAACCTGTTGACCACAGTTTTCACAACAGTAAATATTTTTACGCTCGCTTAGTCACATTACATAGTATTGACCGTTCCTTCTAATCACCTCTGCTCAAGAGAGATTAGTTGCCTTCCCCTCTAACTAAGTGCTTTTAACTTCTTTTATTCCCAGTATAAGTCAAGACATAGTAGTGTTTATTCAATTAGGAAAGTGTGATTTCCAATGATAATATCACGGTAAATCACCTGAGTGAGATGTTCGTTTCTGGTAACTCAAGCAGCCATATCGCAGGCTCAAAAGCCCTACTATGCTTATTCATTCACAAGTCACAACTAGTCACTTAAATTTACTATTAATTCTCTGTCTTGGTTGTTTATTGATTGCTGACTTTCAGTTCAATATACAGTACTTTTGTTTTTTACTATTCAGCATTATCCGACTTAAATTCACTTAAGAATTAATGTAAATAATGGTAGAGTGGTGTCATAGTAAAACTGAGATCTCTGCCTGGGTGTCAGCTAGCCAACTGCTCTAGGCCTATCTTCTCTGTTTTGTTTGTATACTCAGAACCATAACATCAAGACCTTAAATTTGACAGTTGTATCACCAGTTTAAAAGTACAGTTCCTTTCACTTTTGATCTCTTTGAATTTTACGATATTTTTTCTGAGGACGCTCGTGTGTAAAGTATGTCCTTACTAGGGGATTGAATCAATTTATATATTCGCACTGAAATTTATTTGCTTAAATATTTTAGAAGGAATGATTAGTTGATAAGGAATATATGAACCCTTACTGCATTTACTAATTATTTCCATCATACCAAGTAATTATATGCCATCACATCAGTAGTACTTTGCAGCTGATTCTTGACCATCTTTAGATTAAGATCTGTTCAAAGACCGGGTCTTTTATGACTCATTCCTTTTTTCGCTGCCCTTTTATTTTGTCTTTTTGCTTGTGCCTGTTCGACTCATGTCCAGCTTTGCCTACCAAGGATACTACGTTCCTTCTAAGTAGTTGCAGTGGCTCCAGATACTGGCACAGCAGAAGGCTCTCTTGGGGTTGAGTCCTTCGAGCACACTGTTCATAATTCGGGGATTACTAAGACAGTCAAAGTTGCAATGACTGAAGCTAAGAGATTGCAAGAATTGATCCCACTAGCAGCATAAATTCAAAAGTTACATTACCTATTTCTCACTTTGATTTCAAACAAAGATTTACTCAAATATGCTCACCACAAAATATAACAAATCACTAATCAAAGCTATGACTATATCAGATCATTAGAAACACGAGCATATATTTTACTAAAATGAAAGGTCTCTGTTCACAGGAATATAATTGAGAGAGAAAATCCAGTTGGATTGAGGATCTTGGAAAAGGATGGATGTTTTAGGAATAGTGACTGAATTAAAGGCGTATGATGGCTGATCGAAGATACAGTTCCCGGCATTTTACCTGAAACCAGTGGACTTGAACTCAGTTGTAGGATAAGCCAGTAGAATTTGTCATTGAGGAATGTATATCTTCATACTGCCACTGAAGGGAATAGACAGGGTGGGAACGAAGTCTTCAGCAAACATTGGGTTATAACCACCCAACCTTTTATAAGTTTGTGGAGTTTTTGAAATTGGAGCAATACAACGCAGAGAAAAGGATACTGAGAATCACAACTGGACACAACGATTCCAGAAAAAAGGTTAATTATCAAAGAACAGTTAAGGCAATAAAAACGCCTGTTAGTAAGTATGAGAATCGAGTTAACAAATTGGAATACATACAAAATAAAAGCTACTTCATGAATTACAGAAATAAATTAGTATGAATATTTTTGAACAGGAATATTTTATAGTATGTCATTTCAATAAATATTTTTGTCTACTTTTTGAAATTCAATATGTGTTCCGCAAAATGTCTGTGCTGAATAGTCCTTGTGCTGAATCGTCATGCGCAGAATTGTCTCTAAGCTGAATTGTCTCTAAGCTGCATTGTCATGCGCTGAATTGTCTCTAAGCTGAATTGTCTCTAAGCTGAATTGGCATGCGCTGAATTGTCTCTAAGCTGAATTGTCTCTAAGCTGAATTGTCATGCGCTGAATTGTCTCTAAGCTGAATTGTCTCTAAGCTGAATTGTCATGCGCTGAATTGTCTCTAAGCTGAATTGTAGGCGCTGAATTGTCTCTAAGCTGAACTGTCTCATAGCTGAATTGTCTCTAAGCTGAATTGTCTCTAAGCTGAATTGTCATGCGCTGAATTGTCTCTAAGCTGAATTGTCGGCGCCGAATTGTCCTACGCGTTATTGTCGGTGCTCCGAATCAACTGTTAGGAGAGGGTGGAAGTAAGACGGAAGAAGGATAATAGGAAAGGAGGTAGAGTAAAATGAATGAAAGTAATTGCAACTATGAGCCGAAGGAACGCAGGTAAAGAACCTTAAGTAATGCCTACGTTGCACCACACAAATTCAGGTTCCTTCAACAAAATTTCCGTCAACCCATCACCATGACACCTGATTGGTAAGTTTGTAATAGTTGATGAACATTGGGTGATGTTAATTCTAAGTGCAAATTAATTCTTTGTTTGATGAACTGAATGCACGAAAACGTATGCTAATTAAGTTTCATTTTTAATTCCCAAGAAGAAAGCAGTCCAGCTTTGTATGAAGTGCAATAATCATAGCATCAACGAAAGCAGAATTTAAAACTCATCATTTTATTATCTTTAGAAAATTTCCTCCCATCGCAATGAAATCATTTATTTTGGTGCCGAATGGGCTCACGCGAGTCATGAAACATGAAGCATGAACAACAGACGTCAACGATTATGCGCAATCCTTTATAAGCCCTGTTCCTCACGCCACTGTTATTGAAGCGGACGGTCGTCGTTTGTTGGCCGTTGACCTGCAATTTAGTCTTCTGATATTCCTGTTTCGATACGATACTCGTATGATTTTTTTTATGTGTGGAAGTGATGGAATCATGCAATAGTTTAAATTCAGATGCTTGGACAATGTCTGGATTTATTCTTTTTTTTTTACATGTGTTTTTTTCTTTTTATCTAGTAAGTTATCTGGTGAAATGTAAACAAATATTATTTTAGAATAAATCGAAATTTTCCATGTTTTCTACATACGATTGTTATAAATGATATATTTATAATAAATTTATTACTACATTTTCATATTTCAGACAAGGAATTTTTTATGAAAAATCTCTTTTTCCATTTTACCAAAAACTGTATAAAGGCATATGAAAGAGTTTAAACGTGTACTCTAGTATATTACTTCATCATATATTATATTGTTGGCATAGTAATTTTAAGTGTATTGCCCCTGTTCCTGGAACAGATAAACCACTGATTTACCGGTTAGTTCTTTCAAGAGATAAATCCTTGAAAACATCTGCAAAATAATTCTGAAACTTAGACCAATAATTTTCATTGTCTTGAAATGCTCCGGAACCTTTTCCTGAAATATTTCGTATCAGTGTATCTCTAGATGTATTTCCTTATATTTACTGAACATCACGGTTATGCAATTTTTCCTAGCTTTGCTTTTTAACTGCGAATTTTTGCCGCGTCGTCCGCTCAAAGAATATTTCACTCTGGTTGGCTGTTTGGTTGGTGTAGATTAATTCTGTTTCATTTTAGCAATGGTCCTTAGTCACATGCAGTTCTAAAAGTGCTAAGTCATTAAGGGGGATAAGAGACCTGATTTAACAATAACTGTGGACGTGCATCCAACGTCATATTTTTTGTTGCTGTTAATTCATCTATATCTCTTACTTAAATAACGCTATCTTTAACAACCATTCTCGAAACAATGTACATGTTTATCTTACGACAAGTACTTACTGCAAAATTAGCTTTTTTGTCATCCTCGGGACAATTGCATTGTAAACTCTTGCTCTACTTAACGTAGGTGCACAATACTAAGGTTGCAGTACAAGAGCTAGTTTAAATATGTTATCAGTAACTAAAACACGACAATATTAACGAAAAACAACATTCCTTACTTTCCCTCACTTTTTATTCACGGACTCTAAACACCCAACGTCTTACACAAGTAATATAATTTCGGTTAACCCACCTAACATACATATTTGAATAACGAGAAAAGGTTTTCTAACTTGTGAAATATTGTAATATTTATTACTCCCCGCTTAGTAATATGCAGAGCATTTTAAATCACAAGGGAATTGAAATGTAAGTAACCAAACCGTAGACTAAGTTCGACACTACGACCCCCAAATTCCTATTCTCATTTTAATTGACATTCAAGATGACATTACGTTGTGTATATTAACGAGTACATAGTAAATGGTATTAACTTACTGTAATGGTGAATGATGGATTTGTTATCGTGAATGACGAATTCACTATCCCTAGCTTAGATGGTTTGAGATCCGGCGTTAGCAAGGTCTCCCTTTCACTAATCTCATCCAAAGAACATAATAGGAATGATAAGGTTACTCTCAACGCATCCATTATTCTTAAAAAAATACATATGCACACGCACGCATACGTACGCATACACACACACACACAACCAAACATAGGCACAGAGAAGATCATAAAATTGATAAATTGATTAATGGATATGTAGCGCCCGTGTTTTCAGGGCGTTTTGATTTTACCAGCCTTTAAAGAGATGCGAATAACGTTCGTAGCACAGCGTCGCCATTCTCCCGTTGGGCGTTATCGCTCCCCTCTCTATATTCTTATTTTAAAGCATCTAAGTTAAAACCCTGGGTTACAAAAATAATTTTTTTTAAACAAAACTAACATAGTGCTCGCTATATAGAACTATGCAAGCAATGGGTAAACTCACCCTCAAAATTGCAACAGAAATAAAAGGGAAGGGGAAATTCGAATGTATGTTCCCCATCAACGTTACACCATCTCAAAGTTAATCAGGTTACAGTTAAATTTTTTCCCACTGAACATCTGTCAAACAAAAGAAAGAATACCTTGAAAAAATAATGAAGATAAATGTGGGCAGTTCCCCTAGTCCCGGAACAAAAGTCATACATTAAAGGGGAAATTGAAAATAACATAAAATTGTTCAAAGGTATAGCAGACAAAGTATAATACGGTTTGAGCGATGAATGTCACTTAGCTTACCCCCATCAGCGGTAGCCAAGCGCCTACACACCAAAAGTTCTCAAACTGATTTTTTGCCCTCTCTATCCGTACAGACATATGCATGTACGCTTCAAGTTTAGGCGCATACCAAAAGCTGAGCTTTTCACACGACAGCTATTTGTCAGCTCAATGTTCGATATACCTGAAAAATTGCTGAATAAAGAATTATTCGGAAACAACGATCACTCATTTATGTATTTTGTAACAAATATAATATCGGACATTTGTATCTTATACAATATCTATACAATTTATTTTATCTTACTTTATTTCTCCTGTTTTTATTTTAATATAGCCCCAAATATTCGCAAATCCTCCAGCGTATGGATACGTCTCAATGGTGTCCAAATAAATGTACGTATATTCCAGCCGGCAATTACCGAGTAGAATTGTGACACATTTAGTCTTGGGACCTTCAACGTTCCTCAAACTGTGAATATTTTATGTAGAGAAGATACATTACCATCCTTTAGACCAGGAGTTTTTCAACTTTTTTTTTTTCTCACCATGTAGCCTTTCGGGTATTTTTAATGTCAGAAATGTGCCCCCTTCTACTTCGTATAAAAAAAGCAAAACAATATCAGAAAGAATTTAATTGTGTATATTTGCAAGTACTCTCCTTTCATAACCAGTATTATTGTAAACGCAAAGAACTGGCATAGAAAATAGAGAATATTTTTAACATAATTATTTACCTGTTTTTATGTAGTATATTTTCAAGGTTATGGTACTGACCTGCAAAATATATATATATATATAATATATATATATATATATATATATATATATATATATATATATATATATATTTATATATTACATCAACAGTAAAGTTTTTGCTAAAGCACATTCGAGACCTTAGATTTGATTTTATGACAAGTAAGCTTAAAACCCCAGTTTCACATATTATTTCGACATTTTTCACCAGAACCTGACTAAAGACTTTTTTTCTCAAATAGATCACAAGCACTGGAGCCATTCATAAGTTCAAAAAGTATCTATTTATTTCATTTTGCAGTAAGGAATGGCACTCCACTCTTATTAGCTTATCATCTGAACTATATGTAGTACAGGTGTCCTGCCTGTCAGCAAGTGGGCATAACCCGTGGCGAACGCGTACCCCCTGACAGACCCTTGGCGCATCACCTGGGGTACTCATACCCCAGGCTGAAAACTCTTACTTTAGACACTCCCGTCACATAATTTATAAACGGGTTTCTAGGAGTAATGATTTAGTCCGGTAATCGGTTTTTCTAAAATAAAAGTCAAGAAAACTGGCGTTTGATACTTCTCCTGTTTATTAATACGTGAGATTTTACTCGGCATCTCTCTTTCTATTAGACCCCTATGAAGAGTGTCATTTTAACGTGATGCAGTTATTTGTATATTAATATATCAAATTGAATTTTAATAGTTTAGACTTTTCATGTAAACTAGAAAGTCTGTACACGTTTATGGGTAGATTGTCTTCCTTTATCGTATCTAAAATGGATACAACAAAAATTATTTTCATTGCAGTCTTCTGTGCTGCAGTTTACATTGTATATCCACCATTTTTCATGACAGCTATAATTTGTATTTCGAAACTGATCAGTAACTTTTAAGAGGTAGTTCTATTATCTATTATAAGTTCCTTGTTTATGTAAGTGTGCCAAGATGTTAATAACACAATTCTGGTTACGGGGACTGAAATCACATGTTGTTTTTTCACCGAATAACTCCTTCAAATGTAAAATGCTTTAAGCTATACATCCCGCTATCACGTTTTTAAATCTACTAAATCAGTGATTTCTTAAAGTTTTTGTAAGACTCAGAGATTCTTTTTGCTTACAACTTTAAAATCCTTATAGTATTCAGTTTCACCTCACGTATTCTGGAGCTTATCATTTCATGCTGCCATACCGGTTGAACGTTAAACCTCTCTTGTATGTTCACTTTGGAGTTTAGTACCCAGTGCATGTTACGTGTGTGGGGAGAGGTAGATGGAGAACCTAGGACGGCTTCTAAGACCTAGAATAATTCAGAAAGGTAAGAAAGAGAAAATTATCTGCCGACTTTTCTCCTGAAGTTGTTCTAAAGTTTTCGACAAAGTTACCCTGTAACTGAAAAGACTGATTAAGGGGGAGATTTAAAATTAATAGCGTGCTCATAGTTCAAGCTGACAGCCGTCCTCATCTTCTTGTATTGATAAGGAACATGTTTAAGAACCAACTGCTTTATTTTATTATTCACTAGTAATTTCTGGATGTCTATATTAGTTGGAATCGCCGGCATTTAGAATATCTTCAAAGGAACGTAAAGAAATCCTTTACCCTAGGCTGGCATACATTTTACTTTATATATTTTTATAGATTATAATCTTTATGCAAAATATTTTATTGTTTATAAATTTTGACTGAAAATGGTACTTAGGAATTTCTGGTTTGGTAAATTTGGGAAATACATTAGGTTTAATTATTTTCTATACGCTCTGTGTGTTATTTTTACCCGCCTCAGTTCGCATATCAAACGAAATTGCCGAACCCAAAATAATACTTAAGTGCACCTTCTAACTCGTATGTGACTAACAGTTTCTGTCATTAAAAAATACTATATTGTAAAACTACGTAAACTGTAGCTTCATAAGGTGTATCTAGAAGATTTTAATATGTATTATAGTATATATTTCGAGACTCCTCCTCGTGGATGATCCAATGAAACTGAATACACCACGACAAGTTTCAAGAGCCTAAATTCAGTGTATGCAAACTTGGTCAATAAGTTTTTTTTTTTTTTTTTTTTAAGCTAAAAACCTTTATGGATAGACTCAACAGGCTATAAATGCAAAAAAGCCCCGAAAGGAAATCAGCCTCCAAAGACAAGTGGTAGGACCAATAGAGATGAATAAATGGATATGAAGGAACAGAAAACAAATGCGATACATCTAAATTCAGATCCGCAACTGAACAAGGCAATTTATTCCACAATTTAAAATGCTTGTGCAATTAACATAATGAACTCACTTTACGTTACTGAAAACTGATCTCGATGTCTTCTTTCATACGGAAATAATTAAATCATTCAAAAAATCAAATAGCTTAACCTACTTCCTCTCCTTCACCTTTGCAAAAGTTTGTGATTCAGGAAGTTTATTTTCTGAATACATGAATCAAGACTTCATACCATGAGCATTTTGGGAATGAATGTAAGTAAGAAGAGACGAAATTTGGCTTTATTTTCCCAGACACCATATAGAACTATGCAATTTTGGGAAATATCAGTGACCAAAGAGCAGACCGCGAGGCCACCTTCGGCAACGAAATCGTCTAAAAAAAAAAAAAAAAAAAAAAAAAAAAGAGGAGAAAAA
>NC_061107.1:40695934-40703434 GCF_015104395.2 Macrobrachium nipponense | reverse complement strand
AGCGATTTGGTAAGAAGGAAATGAAAAATGATGAAAGCGAATAACAGAAATGGATGAAACTGAATAGTGGTTAAAGACAAAAATGGAAGTACTGTAAGAAGAATGTGTGAAATTCCAAGATAAGGTTACCGTGTCGAAATGAGTATTATTTTGTGGTTTTAGGAATGAAGGAAGGCAAATTAAAAGAAGGTGAACTGTTTTGTGGAGAAAGTAAGAAATATTCGGAAGAAAATTTGAAACCCTTCCATTGGCCGTTCATCCTCTATCTTTTCCACTTGACCATATATTTTTTTTTAATTTTTTTTTTTTCAATAATAGCTTAACTTATCAATTTTTTTTTTTTACCATAAACATAATTTTTTTTTAATTCACATATCACCTCCACACTTCACTCCATATGAAAGTGTTAGTTTAATAGTCACTTCATGCTTTCCAGCCTGTGCGTACCCAGGCACTCCTTTTTTTTTTGTACCCTACTACTGTATTTATTTCCCAAATGTTGTGACTTTTTCTCTTATAGCATAAACGCCCTTAACATTTAACAACAAATGTTTATAAAATCAATTATTCAGTTATCCATCATATAATTAACATACATTTATTCAATATACATTGTTTCAATAAATCCTCAAATATACCCTTACTCTTGCTCAATTTTGTTTTCAGAATATACACAAATACCAGCAATTACCATTTAACTTTTTTAGCATTATTTTGCACCATAACTTTACTAATATATCTAAATTCTTCTATTTGACTAATCGTATGATATTTCTCATAAGGATATTAAATACCTATAAGTACTAAATAGCATACCTTTGTGTCCCTTGTATATTCTAACACACTCTCACTTCCATAACTAAAAAAATAAAAAAATGTTAATCAATCTCAAATAATTATTTCCTCATCCAAACATTCTTAGCATCTTCACATCGCAAATCCCATCATGGAATTTTATGTTTTGATTAAGATATGCTGCACACACCTCCCTCCATTTATTCTATTTCTGCAAATATTTGTTTATAAACAACACCGTCTTCAAGTATCATCCTTTACTAGCCTATAGAGCTCGTCCTCTATCAAGCACTCAATTTCATTGGAATTTCTCCCGCATCGGCACATTTTCTATATACCTTGGTCAGCCATTTATAAACTCACCACAGTAACACAGCATCTCATTTGTAAGCATACCTCTCCTGGTATTTTCAGTTTCCCTATTGTTCGTATATACTCGATAATTACTTCCATAAGTAAAAGTTGCAGTAAAAGAGGTGTTTTTTCCGCTTTTCAGTGATTTCACAATGAGAACGAATCTTCAAAATAGTCATTCTGTTGACTCAGCGCTGCCTACTTTTCAACGAGAACGTTGCCGATTCACATCTTATAGTACAAAAATCCTTTTATTCATCAACCTATCTTTTGTACATGATCCCCATAAGCAAGTTATTTTTAATATTTACCCATGTATTTTTATTCATTACCGATCGTTTATCTCAGCATCTTTAGTACCTCCCGACACCAACAATCCTTGATACATAGTGCTAATTATCAAAATTTATTACATTAAGTCTGTTCATTTGTGATTTACTGATTGAAGGGACTTTAATGTTACATTTTTCAATAACCTAAAGGAGGTTATCATAATTAAAAGACTAGCAATCCAGTTGCCTAATATGCTTCATCAACCCTTCCCTTAACTGCTCACTCTAACATCAGGGGTCAGGTCTAGGCCTACGCCTGTTCTGAATAAGTGACAGTGATATTGATCATAATAACAAGAGAATGCAGGTAGGGAGGATACTGACAACCGTATTAATAGGCATATACGCTAACGTCGGCAAATAACGGAGATTTACAGCGAAAATTGCATCCGCTTTATATCTTCTTTTCAGTCCATTAGCTTGTATGGAACGAAAGATACATTGAGAAAAATAGAAGAAACATTCTTTTTTGCATGCCTTTAAGGCATAGACGAGATAAATTGCAATATCTCCCCTGAATCCATAAAATGTATATAGCTAATAGAATATCAGACGAACCATTTTAAACGTTCCTTCACCATGCTAGAGGTCACTATTTGCGAAATGAAAAGTGTTACGCAGTGGCAAAAATATTTAATAAGCGATTTTCAGTTGACCCAGAGTCGAACATTAAAAATTCCTCACCTCTAAACGTATTCGTATGTTCGTTTGAAAAAGTCAATTCGCTTCGCCACTGTGGAAGTGGTGGCAGGCAATCATTTTGAAACTTGATACTTATTGTCCTTTTCATTGTCCATGTTTTCGGAAGTTTACAAGCAGCTGCTTCACTGCAATTCTTAAGCTCGTTTGATACTAGTCACTAGTGCTTGAGGTCCTTCTGTGGAAGATTTGGTCTTTTTACGTCTCCTTTCCACAATTTTCTGTGCTTCACCATCGGTTGGGTCACATAAATAAATGATTATGTTCATTCTTTCCTTTACAATTTCGTCGTCACACGTCGTTATTCGCGCTTTGCACCTTGTCTGGTGACATTTGCTACATTCCTAATGTCTTTTCACGCTGTTTGTTTTTATAAAAAAAATAGCCATCACTAACCAGCTTCATCTTTCCTTAATTAGTAAATAATTTCTATTTCGAACGGGAGTACGGAAATACATTATTACTAAGAAACTTAAGATTATTACTAAATAATTTCTGCTTCTGAAGGGAGTAAGGAAATACAATAGTATTACTAAGAAACTTAAGAGTACCACTAAATAATTTTTATTTCTAACGGGAGTATGAAAATAAAATAGTATTACTAAGCAACTTAAGATAATTGGGTGATAAGTGATTCGTTGTTTCATACTTGATTATTGGATAATTATAAACAAGTGAACTACCATGGTCTTAACCCTTCACCTCGCCCACCTACTTAGTAATCAAATCCAATTTGCTGATTTATTGCCTCGACAATTTACTAGAGCTTTACCATGATTATGGTTTCGTTGAATTGTGTATTCGATAGGTTGAGCGTGTCGATGAAATGTTGTCTGTGAATTCCCCGGATGCCATCCTTGATGTTAAAGAAGGGAAGTTATTTATTATTTTTTCTTCTGCACTCACCTTTAGCAACTGACATGAACTTCATTTTCCCTTGAGACACAAGTTGCAAACTGTCAATTAATTGCATTTTATCTGATTCAGTTGTAAATCGACTGTATTTTAATATACGTGTACCGATAATTACGTGTGTTACGTAAATATGTATGAGTTATTGCTTGCATCCCGGGTAAAAATTTCGTTTTCCCTTCAGATTCTCTTAAATTCGGGTGTGAAAATGATAAGAATGTCCCCATTTCCTTTATTAGCACAAGCGCATTCAAATCGTAAATTACTCTGATTATTCCTTTTTCTGTTGCCATGAGTCTTTTACATCTAAATTTTATTGCAAGCTAAATTACCTTTCTCTTTTTCAGTAAATTTACCAATAGCAAAAGTAATTTCCTTTTGGTATTATCACTGCATAATAACTACAGTCCAGAATATTCTTACAGATATTATGCTTTGCTTTTCGCATCTGTGAAACTGTCGTCACTAAGGAAATGGCCGCCAAGTACAAATCAGGACGAGAAGGAATTTACATACAACGACAGCGAGGAAAATAGAGGACTAAAATATGCATCATGTCTACAGAATTCCTGCAAAGAAGCATAGAATTTTCTTCTATTTCAGATATGGCGCTACTGAAATTAAGATGGAAATATAAAAATATTTGACCTCCCATTCCAGTGTAGCAACTTCAGGAGATGAACCTTGTAATTCTATATTTCAGAAGCCATACAGTTATGGAGTTGAAAAACTGGAAACTGTTATGTATCGCTATTGGGTATAATTAATTAATTTATGATAACATCTGAAGAAAGTAAGACTTAACTAGTGACCTACTACTCTCTCTTTGTCAATCTTCAAACTAGCATCTTCCTCGTCGTTCTGAAAGATCTAACGTTACAAGATTTTTCTTTGGCGTAGCTGTGAGGTACAGACACTATTTTCGACGCAAAATCATCCGTAAAGTAGACTTGGACTAAGTTGATTAGGCATTTTTAGAAAATATTAGTATTCTCAACATCAGTACCTACATTATAACTGTAAGTGGAATTTTTATTCAACTTACGAGACTTGACAATAAATTAAAATATAACTCTCCCAGGGCATTAAAAATATACACCAGTGAGATATCCTCAGGTTTTACACATTGGTAATGATTATTCATGCACTGCATCAACTGTTGTTATATATATATAATATATATTATATTATATATAATATATTATAATATATATATCTTATAATATTATATCTATATATATTATATAATATTAATATATATATAAAATAAATATATTATATATATATATAGATATATATATATATATATATATATATAATATTTATAGATATATATATATATATATATATATATATATATATATATATATATATATAATATAATATATATCTCTCTATATCTTATATACTATATATTATATCTCTATCTATATATATAGATGTATATTATATTAGCTATAGTAAAATATATAATACATATATATATATATATTTATATATATATATTATATAGATATCTATATATATCTTATCTATATATATATATCTATATATATATCTATATATCCTATATATATATATAGATATATATATATATATATATATATATATATCTATATTATATATATATATCTATATATACATATATATCTATATATATATATCTATGAAATATATTATATATAATATAATATTATATATATATATATATATATAATATATATATATATATATATATATATTATTTAATATATATATATACTTCTATATAATATATATCTATCTACTATATATAATATATATATATTATATTAGATAGATCTAGAGATATCATAATTATCATCTATAAGTCGATATATATATTATATATACTAATATAATCTTATCTATATACTCTACTCATCTCTCATACAGATAGCTCTATATATATCTTATCTATATATTCTCTCTACTGCTCTTATCTCTATCTCGCTATATATCTATCTCTATATAATCATATATCTATATCTATCTATATCTCTCTTCTACTCTCTATATCTCTATATATATATATATATATATTATATAATATATACTATATATATAGATTATATCTATATCTTATATATATATATAATATTCTATATATATATATAGTATATATCTATATATTTATATTATATTATATATATAGATATATATATATATATATATAGATATATATATATATATATATAGTTATATATATATATATAGATATATATATATATATACATCTATTATATCCTATATATATCCTATACTATCCTAATCTATACTCTCTCTATGAATATATACATATATATATTATCCTAATAATATATATAGTCTATAATATATATATCTCAATATATAGATATCTTATATATATATATATATCTATCTATATATATATAAATCTATCATATATATAGATATATATATATATCTATAATAATATATATATATATATATCTATCTATCTATATATATCATATATTTTTATATATTCTATATAGTATAGATATCTATAACTTATATATATATATATATACATACTTTATATTATTTATAATATATATTCATATTATATAAGATATCTTATATATGTACATATGTATATATATCATTATGTATAGATATATACTATATATATATATTATATCTATATAATATATTTATATATTATATCTGATATCCTATATATATAAATCTAGATATATACTATAATATTATATTATATATCTATATATATATAATCTATTATATATATATGATATAATCTCTATAAGTATATTATATCCTTATATACTATTAATTATATATTGTATATATTAAATATAGATCTATATATATCTTATATATATATTATATATACTATATATAATATAATATATATATATATATATATAAAAATCAGCGAATACCACAGTTAAATGATACCCAGAAGTCCAGTACCATGAGTTCTCTCGTGCTATTCACTTTTCTTCGAGGCACAAATGAAAATTGGAAAGAAGGTTACAAGGTAAACAAAAAGATTAAGCATGCCATACGGTTAATTGTCAAAATAGTAAAAAAAAAAATAGTTAATCCAGGTTAATCCGGGATCATGCCTCACAGACTAAAACTAAATACTTAACCATAAAATTATGAAGGCATCGAGTTTCAACAAACCAAGACTTATATTTGCAACACTTCTAATACTTGATTTGATGAAAAAAGATTTAATCATATTGCTTCTACCTGAGTCATTACACGGGGCTAAGGACCTTGCTTCACTCCAGTCGATAGGATGATCTGAAACTCTCATCTGCACGGATAATGCATCCGATATTTGGCCAGTTCTCACAAAATATTGATGTTTTTGATTCGTGATGAAAGTGATTTTCCATTTTGTTTGTAATATATTTTATCAAACTTTTTACAAGGAATTTCATATATGCAGCCATATACATCTGTAGGGAAATTTTTATTACTAAACTCTTAGTAATGAAATTACTGGAAACAACATTTATATTGAAAAACTTTAAAATTCTAGGATTTTCAAAACCCTTTTATCTTGCGGTAATCTGAGGATATTACGCTTATTAATTCAAGTTTGTTTTTGGTTGAAAATTTTTTTCCTAGAACTTTCCATGCTACATCTACACCAATCCTTTGGTTTTTACTTTTCAAGGCAATATCATAAATAGCTTTAATCTCAGTGTTAATAAACTGCAGGTTACAGATTTACATAGCCCTTAACAACATCCAAGGAGAAAACATAAATTTTAACGTTTTGATGATGATTGGAATAATAATGAAAAAAAAGAGGTAATTCAAATTACAATTCAAATTACCCTGAAAAAGAAAATGAAAATCAGCTTTCTTTTTTAAAAGTCCTTGTTTTACGACAAAATAATATTTTTAACACCACGATTTTTAGGAAAACAACGTTTACGGGATTAGGGTCAAATTTTTAGAGTTTCTGTTCTTTTAACTTTAAAATCAATTCTGTTTTTTGCTCTTCTCCTCAGGGCTATAACGCTAACTTCTGATTGGTTTCTGTTCCAAGATGAGATCGCTTTTTTATGCAAATATTTCAAAGACAACTGCTTCTCATCTGAACTGGTCTTTAAGACACTTCGCTTGCTCCTAGACAAGTACTTCTCTCTCAAATCTACAAAATTTAATGTTCCTGAACTAAATTTTTATGCTAAGTTCCCGTTTTTATTGGATGATACTTTTAGAAAAACATTTTCACAAGATATCCAAAATAGGTTTGGAGCCATTAAGGTTCATTTGATTCCCATAATTGTCCTAAATGTAATTTAGGAAATTATATTGGATCCACCAGGAGGCTTCTGAAGGTGCGCATAGATTTACATCGTGGAGCAAGCTATAGGAGAGGCAGCAAAATCATAAGCCCAGA
>NC_061107.1:40653434-40683434 GCF_015104395.2 Macrobrachium nipponense | reverse complement strand
ATATAGTTTTTGTTCTGCATTTATTGTATTGAATTGTAAGTTGATAACTTAGAGGAAAATGGCTCAGTTCAATGTTCAGGAATTTTTAGCAGCCCCTTCCATCCAAGTTTTGTCTGAAACTACTCTGTCTAGAGCACAGTGGAGCGCTTTAGCAGAGGCATGTGGTGGTTATGTGTCTACTAGTATGGTAAAGGCACAAATAAGATGTATTGCTATGGAATCATTGATAAACTCTGGTAGAATAACTGATGAAGATGAGTTAGAATTGGCTCAAGAGTTGTTGAATGTAGCACGTGCTGATCTCATAAATAAGCAAGCAGAAAAGAAAGAGAAAAGTGATGCAGTTAGAGCTTAGACGCATTGAAGCAGAAGAGAATTTGATTAATCTAAAAATGCAAGCTGAAAGAGAGAGAATGCAAGCTGAAAGAGAAAGAATAGACAGGGAAAAACAAGAAAGAAGAGAAAGAGAAGAAGAAAAAGCAGCAGAAGAGGAAAGAGAGAGGATAAAAGAGGAAAGAGAAATCGCAAGACATGGAAAGAGAAATTGCAAGACATGAAAGGGAAATGGAATTAATAAGAGCTAGATCCACATTACCTGTAACACCGTCTAACCCTAACCAAGGTAATCAAGACCCTATATTTGATGTAGTGAGAGTACAGAAGTTAAGTTAATCCCTAAGTTTACTGGAAGAAGCTCCAGATGAGTTTTTTGATCACTTTGAGAAAGCTTCAGGTATGGGATGGCCAGAGGATAAATGGTCAGTTTTGCTACAAAGTGTCTTAATTGGTAAAGGGAGAAGTGCTTATCTAGCCTTAACAGCTGATCAGTGTAAAGACTACAAGGTACTAAACACAGTGTGCTACAAGTTTACCAGATGACCCCAGAGTACTACAATGAGAGATTCAGAAATTTGAGAAAAGATGAGAAGGGAACATTCTTAGATTATGCTTACAAAGTGAGAAGGTGTTTCAAACGTTGGGTAGAAGCTGCTAAAGTTAAAACTTTTGATGAGTTAGAAGAGTTACTTGTTCTTGAACAGTATCTTAAGGGAATTCCTGAACATATAAGACCTTATTTAAGAGAGAGAGAAGTGAAGAAACTTGACTAAGCTGCCACCCTTAGTGAAGATTACAATATAATCAGTAGCAAACGTAATTACAATGTCAAGTACCAGAGTCAACAATGCCCAGGTTTTAAGTCTTATCCAAATAACAGGAACAAATTTAATGGGAAATCTAAAAGTGATACTACCAAGAGTACACAAGGTAATACAACTCAGCAAACTAATGTGAAATCCTCATCCAGTTTTTCAAGACAGTTACAGAAACCTAATGTTGTCTGTTTCAAGTGTGGAAGAGTAGGACACTACAGTCAAGAGCGTTACCGGAATCAACAGCAGTCAAAACCAGTTGGTCAAGTTGTAAAAGGCGACCAGGTGAAACAAACTACGAAGTTCAGTGTGGGAAAGAATCAGACTCCAGACAAGAATGAAACTAAACAAGCTGAATGTTTAGCAACCAGTGGAAATGTTACCTCAAACAGTGAGTGGCTAAGCAGTGTGGAGGCTTTTAAGCCATATATCTATGAGGGTATGCTGTCAACTCAAGAAGGAAGTATGCAGGTACCAGTCAAGATATTACGTGATACAGGGAGTAACCATAGTGTGGTAGTACGTGGTTCTCACCCTCAGTTGGAGAAGAGTCTCACAGGAGATTCAGTTATTTTGAAGGGTATAGGAGGAGAGGAAGTAACTCCTATATGCCGCTTACACCTGTCATGTGAATTGGTGACAGGGATTGTTGATTTTGCTGTAAAGGACTCACTGGCTGTAAAAGGTATACATGTTCTGTTGGGGAATGAAGTTGGTGGTGTGCCATTTATTCCTTGTCCTGTAGTGACAGAAAAACCATTGAGGATTAGTCCTACAGTAGAGTTGGAGAAGAATAACCCCCACCTGTTTCCTAGTTGTGTAACTACCAGAAGTATGAAGAGGACTACGACTGTAAGTGAAGAAACTGAGGATTTACACACCCAAGAAGGATCAAATGAAGGATCTTTGTGCTTAGAAGAATTATTCCAGGGAAGTGAAGTTTCCCATAGTGCTGACCCAGAAGAGATTTCCCAAGAAGATGAAGAAGATGACGACGAAGAAGAAGAACCTGATGTTCCTGAAGAGACTCCGAGTAGTCAAAGTGTTACTGAAGACAGTAGTGAAACTACAGTAGCCGAGTTAGCAGATATTGAGAATTCAACCCTTGAAGTTGGTCAAGTGACAAGAGAGAAGCTGATGGACTTGCAGAAGAAGGATGCATCGTTAACTGATTTGTTCTTCAGAGTTGTTGATCGAGAAGAGATGCAACAAACTCCTACCTGTTACTATCTGAAGGAAGGTTTACTGATGAGGAAGTATAGACCTACAGATATACCAGGAGATGCTGTATGGGGCGAATATCATCAAATTTTGATTCCATATCCATTGAGAAAGCAAGTGGTTGCAGTAGCTCATGAGTCTGGACATATGGGAATCAGGAAGACTGTGGAGAAGATCATGAAATATTTTTTCTGGCCTGGACTTCACAAAGATGTTAGCAGGTTTTGTCGTGAGTGTCATACCTGCCAGATAGCTGGAAAACCGAATGAAACCATCAAGAAAGCCCCCCTACAACCTATAGAAGTTAGAGGAGAACCCTTTAGCAAAGTGATTATAGATATGGTTGGACCATTGCCGAAGACAAAGAAAGGAAATGAGTATTTGTTGACATTAATGTGTCCTGTGACAAGGTATCCAGAAGCAATCCCTGTTAGAAACATATCTGCCAAGATAGCTGTTGAAAAACTTGTGGAGTTTTTCTCAAAGTTTGGAATACCAGAAATAGTACAAAGTGACAGAGGAACAAACTTTACTTCAAAGTTATTCCAGGATGTGATGAATTTTTTAGGAGTGAAACAACAGTTATCCACTGCCTATCATCCAGAAACTCAAGGTGCCTTGGAAAGGTTCCACCAAACATTGAAAAGTATGCTGACAAAGTATTGTTCTGAGTCAGGAAGAGAATGGGATGTTGGTTTACCATTAATGTTGTTTGAAATTAGGAATGCTTATCAAGAAAGTATTGGATGTTCACCTAATGAGATGATTTTTGGAAGAGAAGTTAGAGGACCGTTGAAGATTCTTGCAGAAAATTGGGAAGAAAATCAAGAGGAAAGTCAAGGAGAGTATGTGAAGAACTTAAGGAAAAGGTTGAAAGAGATTAGAAAATTCTCTTTAGAAAACTTGAAAATTAGTCAAGAGAAAATGAAAAGGAGATTTGATGCTAAGGCTAAGCTAAGAAGTTTTAGTGTTGGTCAACAAGTTTTAGTGTTCTTACCTGTCAAGAGATTTCCCCTCACTAATAAATTTCAAGGTCCTTACAAGATAATTCAGAAGTTAAGTGATAGAACTTATGTGATTGAAACACCAGAAAGAAGAAGAAAACAAAGGAAGATACATGTGAACCTCTTGAAACCTTATTTCTCAGAAACTAAAACTGAAACTGTGTCAGTAACCCAGACAACTTTATCTACAGAAGACGATGATGGCTACGAATTGGGAGCTGCAAGCAAGATGAATAATTCTTCAATTTTGGAAAATTTGGAGGGTAAATTGAAACATCTGAGTGTTGAACAAGGTGAAGACTTAAGTGACGTAATTAGAAGTTTTCCAGAAATTTTTTCAGATGTGCCTAGACGTACTGATCTGACCAAG
The DNA here is from genome assembly GCF_015104395.2 of Macrobrachium nipponense. Classification (NCBI taxonomy): domain Eukaryota; kingdom Metazoa; phylum Arthropoda; class Malacostraca; order Decapoda; family Palaemonidae; genus Macrobrachium; species Macrobrachium nipponense. Next base: position 40,679,688 of record NC_061107.1, on the reverse strand, counting down.
CATGAAATCAAGATTCAAGAAGATGGAAAACCTTTCAAGCAAAGAGCTTATCGCTTATCACCGTATCATCGAGATGTTTTGAAGAAAGAAGTTGAGTATTTGCTTCAACATGGATTAACAGAACCCAGTTCAAGTCACTTCAGTTCTCCATGTGTATTAGTGAAGAAACCAGATGGTTCATTTAGGATGTGTACTGATTATAGGAAGCTGAATTCTATCAGTGTGGCTGATAATTATCCTTTGCCTCTTATAGATCAGTTGCTTGATAATATTGGGCAAGCCAAGTTTGTTTCCAAGATATACTTGTTGAAAGGATATCATCAAATTCCCTTAGATGAGAATGCGAAGCTGCTGTCAGCTTTTATTACTCCTTTCGGACTATATCAGTATACTGTTCTGCCGTTTGGTCTGATGAATGCACCTGTAACATTTCAACGAGTGATGGATCAACTGCTACGATCAATAGAAGGAGTAGGTGTATACCTAGATGACATCGTGATTTACTCTACAACGTGGGAAAAACATCTGAAGATTCTGAGGAAAGTTTTCAAGAAACTACAAGAAGCAGGATTAACAGCCAACCTAGAGAAGAGTGAGTTTGGAAAGGCAACTGTACAGTATCTTGGGTTTGAAGTTGGGAAAGGCCTTCTTGCTCCAGTAAATGCTAATGTAGAAGGTATCCGTAAGGCTACCCCACCAACTACCAGGAAACAGCTACAGAGATTTTTGGGGATGGCTGGTTTCTATCGTCGTTTTTGCCCAAATTTCTCAGCCGTAGTAGCTCCCTTGACAGACTTAATTAGTCCCAAAGCTAAGTTTATTTGGACTCCAGAGTGTCAAGAATCCTTTGAGAAGGTAAAAGCCATTTTAACTTCAAGACCAGTACTTCAAGCTCCAGACTTCGACAAGAAATTTGTGATACAAGTTGATGCGTCAGACTGTGGTGTTGGAGCTGTTCTACTTCAAGAAGATGAAAATAATATCTACCATCCTGTCTGCTTCATGTCTACAAAACTGAAAAAACATCAGAAAGTATATTCGACAATCGAGAAGGAAACTTTAGCCTTAATCACTGCATTGAAAAAATTTGAAGTGTATGTGAATAGACCTAGGAATGAAGAAATTGTAGTGTTGTCTGATCACAATCCACTATCATTTATCCAGAAAATGAAAAATCATAATCAAAAACTGACCAGGTGGTCTTTGTGCCTGCAACAGTATAACTTAAGAGTGCAGCACATTAGTGGCAAAAACAATGTAGTTGCTGATTATTTATCTCGTTGCGAATCGTTGGATTCAACACCGTGATAAAAAATCTTCTGGGGGAGGTATATTATATACTGCTACTTTTAAAATGCATGTTTCCCCTCTTTGAACTGTCATGTAAGATTTTGCAACATTTTTTCAGATTCCTAGATAGCTTAGAATAGGATGTTTTAGATGTGTGTTCAGATTTCGCATTACTTAATGTAAAAGAATATATATAACGTAAAAAGAGAGAGATCTCCGTTTGCTTCCCTAATCTGTCAGCACGTGTGATAGCGAGCGAGCTAGAGTTTCTGCGTTGTTGTCAAAACATGTCAATTTTATTTGTCGCCCAGCCTCCGTTTCGGTCGGGTATGCGTCTTTCTTTTTTTTAACAGACTTGTCTTGTACGTGTATGTTTTTGCCTAGTACCACGTGCATGTTACACATTTCTTTATGAAGATTGCATCAGATTTCCAAGCTACTGGAAGCTTTTGTGTCAAGAACATTTTTGTATCATCTGCCTAGTCGAATTTCCCTAAAGGAAGAAATTTCATTCTATCTTGAGACCTTGAGGCAGTCAGTTCTCTCTCTCTCTCGCTCTCTCTCTCTCTCTCTCTCTCTCTCTCTCTCTCTCTCTCTCGACATCGAGATTATATTAACGTAACGTAAATTTGGTCACTCGTAACTTGTGAGAATTTAATATTTGATATTTCTTAGAGTTTATTTAGTATTATTTAGTTTCTTTTGTGGAATCTGAACAAACATTTCGTAACAGCACCTGTTTTTTTGTGGAAGTGTGAATCAAGCCTGCAGCAAAGCATAGAAAGAAATTGGTATACCAAGGTGAAGTGTGTTATATTTTTATTAGTTGCAACTAATAATGGATAGGGAGTGTGGTTAACTAATAATGGTTAGGAACTGTGTTTAACTAATAACTAAAAGTTAATCAGAAAAGTGTTTGGTTAACTAATAACTAATAACGGATAAGAATTGTGTCTAACTAATGATTGATAGGAACTGTGGTTAACTAATAACCGATGGTTGTGAAGGTTTGGTAAAAACTGTTGGTTACAGTGTTTTTAAGTGAAAAAGATTTACACTTTTACACATTGCCGATATTTTTTGTGTTTGTGTCTGTTCCATTGTTTGTGCACTTATTCATTTTCTTATTGAAGTGTGTCTTTTTATTTTATATTTTCATTTGCATTCACAATTTAATTGACTTAGTTATTTTCATTGCTTTATCATTGCACATTTAATTAAATTTAACACTTGTGAATTAATTTGTATTTACTTAGAATTCTTTTCAAGTTTTATTGTTGTTTAGCACTTGTGAATTAATTTCAAATTTTCAATTATTGCCTAACACTTTTGAATTTCAATTGAATTGATTTTCTTGAATTTTGTGATAAATTAATTTTGATTTAATTTTACTTAATTTGATTCAAGAATTAATTAAACTTTACTTTGTTTTCAAGTAACAGTAATTTTCCCTGATATTGTGAATTTCACTTATAAATTGAATTTAATAATAATTTTTTTATTTTTTTTAAAATTTAAATTTTTATAAGTGTTTTCTTTATCTTACACCAGTATAATTTATATTTGATTATGACTATATTGATGATAGGTAGAAACATAGAGTGGTAATTGATTTGCTTTCCTTCAATTTATTTGATGTGACTTAGAGCCAGGGAAGTACTTAGACTTCTGAAATCTGGGAAATACTTAGACTTTTAAAGTTGTTGATGGAGTGATGCCCTTTGATTAATTTAATTACTTACAAGATTACCTCACACCTGTTTTGATGAACTTAGTCTGATTTTCTGCAATACTGGTAAGTGTTAAGGGATCACTGTTGTCTTTCTTAGAGTATTCAGTCGTTTAAACGTGTTATGAGGGTTCAGGTGTTTGGCTTTTTGTGAGGTAATATTTGATGCATGGTAACCAGATACTTGGCACTTCGTAACATTATATATATATATATATACTATATATATATATATATATATATATATATATATATATATATATATATATATATATATATATATATATATATATATATATATATATATATATATATAGTGCAGCCAGTTACCACAGTTCTTAAAAGGGGATGTCTCCAGTAAAACAAAGTAGCGAGCTTCCTGTTCCATTCACTAATTAGCTAGTCAATTATGAATTCTTTATTAACATAAGTACAACGTGAAAATACTTGCATAATCACATAGTAGCAGTTATGGCAGCATAGAGCATCAACAACTGAAGTGGTGTTATCCTTGTCTAGCATGTGAACTCGAGCGGCCATATTGAAAGGTCTCGGTCCAGCTCATAGTACCATGCTTTATTACTTATACTATTTGTACAATTATTATTTTTATCTCTTTACTATTATTATTATTATTATTATTATTATTATTATTATTATTATTATTATTATTATTATACTGAACCCAATTTCACAGACAAAAATTACCCTATAAAAATAGGTTGGTCTAAGCACTTTAATCATTGTGGCTGAGGCCTAAGCATTTGCTCTAGGAACTAAGCAGTGTCTAGCATAAATGGTTCCTGTAAATTACAAGACTTTCTTAGCATACAGACACTAAGTACTAATCAATAGTAATGTACAATCACTAAACACTAACATTCACAACATACTCTACTCACTAAACACTCTCGCTTACTATACACTAAATATTCACTAAACCCTAAATGCTCATTAAACCCCTAAACACTCATTAAACACTAAACAGTGAATGAACATGCACACATCACTCATTAAACTTCCAATGAACCCTTACACACTAAACATTCATGAAACACTAACAATCACATGACAATTACCAAACACTTAATAAGCATTCACTGAATATTTACTAAGCAATCACTATACACAAAAATTCACAAAGCATTCACTTAACCCTAAACACTTGCTAAACATTCATTGAATACTTACTCTTTAAATGATCACTAAACACTAACATTCACTAGACCCGAAGCACACACTAAGCATTCACTATGTAATAAACACTCACTAAACATTCATTGAATACTCACACACTAAACATTCACTAAACGCTAACATTCACAAGAAATTCACTAGACACTCACAGGTTACATACACACTAAACATTTATGAAAGTCCCGAAGACTAAATAAACATTCACTGAATACTTAATCAACAAACATTCACTAACATTCACAAACTCATAAACACTCACTAAACCCTAAACTAAGCATTCACCTAACTCTTACTTACGAAACCCTAAGAATTTCCTAAACCCTTATTCATTGATCATTAACATTAATTAAAATTCACAGTCACACCAATCACCTTTTCAATTTGTGGGTTACCAGACCTTTAAAGATGGCCGTAAGGTTTTGCAGTGCCACCCTGGTGGAAGACAACTTAACTACGTAGTATTGGTATTAAGTTCACAAATCATGGTAATAAGGCTCAGGTGTAGTATAACGCTATTCCGATAAATCATGTCTAGTACAGTAATTTTAAATATTTATTGTATTTATCAGTATTACAATTTTCTATTCCCATTCATAATAATATAAATAAATATATATATATATATATATATATATATATATATATATATATATATATATATATATGTGTGTGTGTGTGTGTGTGTGTGTGTGTGTGTGTGAGTGTGTGTGTGTGTGTGTGCATATATATAAGGTATAAAAGGCCATTAAAACACTCTGGTAAGGACTATATTTCGGTGGATTGACTCCCAGCCTTATCGAGTAGTGGATGGCAGAAAAAGCTACATTTGTGAAATATATTGTGGGAGATATGCCCTTAGGTGATCCTGGGGCCACAGCTAAGCCACCATTAGTTCTGTCAATTGTCTTGATCTGCTTCATTGTTGCCTTAAGGATGATGTTGTTTATATGGTCACAGTTCCAAGCTCCATTGGAAAGGTTGATCCTATTATCTTGTTGTTTTAGCAGTAAAGGTTCTACCATCTGATATTTGTATCGACAGCTGCTTTGTTATAAAGTTCGGAATGAGTTCCAAGTCATGGTATAGTTCAGGTTATATTATGGCCTAAAGTTTGTGTGACCTCTCATAAATTATCTGTGGGTTTCTAAATTGTTTCAAGTTCTTTGTTAAGAAAATCTGCGGAGCAAATTCTATGGATCAGAGAAATAAGTTACTTGATATAGGGAGTTTAACTGAAATGGCATGATAGCTATAAAAATGTATTTATGAAAGTGAAAGTGAGGATATCGCTCTCCTGAAGACAGTGAATCTGTAGTTCTTATGATTAAGACATCTGAAAAGTGGATTTAGTTATTGTTTACCCATTCTACTTTAAATTTTATGCTCAAGACCAAGGAATTAAATTTGCTATCAAAGGAAGCAAAATTAAAACTTTTTTCCGAAACGAAACTTCATTTTATTCCCTTTAGGAGGGAAGGACATTTTAAGATTTCCCCCATCACAATGAAACTTTAAATCGGGTGCTGGAGGGAGTTACGTGAGTTACGTAATTTCGACTCTGAATGGCAGACGTCAACGATTATGGGAATCCACTCATGAGCTTAATCATCACGTCTCTGTTATTGGAGAAGACGGTCGCCATTGGTCGGCTGTCATCATGTAATTGGGTCTTCTTTTATTCGTTAGTTTCGATGGGATATTCACATGACTTCTTTTATGTCTTGGAAAAGCTGGAAACATGCAATATTTGTCAATTCCGTAATGCCTGGACACTTTTCTCTTTTTTCTTGTTTTATTTTTTTTTTTTTTACTTTACTCTTGTTTCTGGTATCTGGCGAAAGGTGAAGGAATATGTTTTTTTTTTTATTTACGTTATCCAAGATTCCTTAATTTAATTATTCTAATATTATCGTTGCTAATACTCCCGTTGACAAGGAATTAAATAAAAAAATGTTCAATGCGTTTACATTTGAGAAGAGAGTATTATTCATTAGAAGTTTATTTATTTATTTGAACAAAGAAGATATGCATATGGAAAGTGTGTAAAACTCACGAAAATGATTTGCGATGCACCTATCTAGTAACTTCATTAAGATAACTGAAACACAATCATTTTTAGAATTTCTTAGACTACCACCAAATGGAAAATGTAAACCAGATCTCTAAGTACTTTTGTTTGCAAATTTCAAAGGAGTATGTACAAGGTTTTGCATTAACATTTACTTCAGACTGCTGTAAGAACGAACATTCTAAAAGTGCGTGATCTCTCTCTCTCTCTCTCTCTCTCTCTCTCTCTCTCCTCTCTCTCTCTCTATCCTCTATATATATATATATATATATATATATATATATATATATATATATATATATATATATTATATATATATATATATGTGTGTGTGTGTATATATATATGTATATATATATATATATATATATATATATATATATATATATATATATATAAATATATATATATAGTCTATTTATATATATTCAATTATACATGTGTGAGTGCATATATGTATGTGCATATACATACATACACACACATTTTTACATTTTTTTTTTTTTTTTTTTGTGAAATGATAGGGAAGGACAGCTACGTCCACTGTTGGACTTAGTACAGGGTTTGAGTGTTTTCCAGAAAAATTTTGTCCACGCAAAAAGCACATGTCATGCAATCTGAAAGTGGTAAAGAAAGAAACCAAAAGAGCATTGTAAAAGTAGAAGCAGCTGGGAATTTCAGTGGAAGATTTTTTGAGGAAGGGGTAGAAAGGGAGAATATGGTCTAAAGAAAAAAAAAGGCGTGTGATGATGCTAAATACAAATGTGGGGTTAATTCCAGTTAGGATGAATAGATGAAAAGTAACTGCAATGGGCTAGAGGAAGCATGAACATTCATGATATTAGAACGACCACCTTTATCCTCATGCATCTATGATCAAACTTGTTATAATCAGTTTTCATTGAAATCAAGTTCTGCCGTAACATGCGCAACTGTTACAGGTTACCTACGGAGTGAACGCAGTATGAAGAGTTTTTGTGAGGAAAGCTTGGAGGAAAAGAATGCTATCGGTCACCAGAGGGACAGAACGAAGATTCGAAGTAGCATCTGAGCTGATGGAAAGATGTGATGAAGACCAAGTATGATACAGTCACGGAAATTGGAACACTGCATTTTGCTTATGCACCAAGAATGGAAAAATTGATGAAAGGGCTTTTCTAAAGACCTGGTGACATAAGGTTAAAAGTTATGATGTGTGTATTTATTAAAAAAACACATGACTATGATTGGACAGCAAAACCAAAGCACACAAGGCTGGTAAGACGTTGACATAATAAGAACGTCTGGAAAGGAAGTTTGAAGAGCCAGAACGAAAAAAAAAAAATCCCGTCATTGTAGACTTCAGGTTGTAATTCTGACAGTAAAGGGCGTTGTCAACACTGATGAACTTCGACCTCCCAAATACTTCCGGTTCAAATTGTCAAAAAGGGTACTACGGGGAGAGAGATCTGGCTGACAAAAACAGAAAGCTTCACACAGATGGCGGAGGGGAAGACCACTGAAAAATTAAATGGACAGAGAATGCATGAGTGAGAGAAAACAGAGATTGTAAGAAAAATCTCGACTAGACGTATATAACAGGGACAAGGGACAACTCAAAGGAATGACTGGGGAAAAAAATAATGGATAAGAAATAAAAAAGCAGAAGGAAAGGAAGGCTTGCATACAAATGAGCTAATGAAATACATCTTTACAAAAACTCTCTTCATTAATATACGGTATACTCAAATCAATGATATGATCACGTACTCAAAAAGCAAATTTAAGATGGAATTGCTTTGTAAATATTCATATGTCCGAGGTATAACTAAGATAATCAAAGTCCAATTCTGAATAACTACATGACCTGGTTCCATCTGAAATTATAAAACGAAATAAAAATTAAATTTGCAAACACTCATTTCGAAAGCAGCATACAATAAGACAAAAAATGTCACCAACTCTCGTCAAGGCCAAGGGCCAAGTGGAACCCCGCTACAACTTGGCAATTCCCTTCACCTTCGCCCTCCCTCGCACACAACTTTAAATGTAATCAATTTAAAATTAAATCATGATAGCTGTAATTTAGTTTCGCCACGGCACAGTACGCTGTCATTGGCCCTGATAAAATAAAATTATCTACGAAATGTTACGTTGACACGATGAGTCAAAGAATTGATCTGATAGCCTCAAACTATTTCTACAAATAATGCTTATAATGGATAAATAGTACTCGAGTTTTTTACTCACCAGAATACGAGTAAAAGATACCAACTTAGTAAATTGTCAAGAATTCCTTTAATGTTTAAAATATGTTATAATGAAAAGTGATCATAAAGTTTGCAATATAATTATAAAAATTAAGCAGAACTTCTTCTTAAGGTCTCCCCGTCTGCAATAAACGACCTACCTATAATCCAATACAGGCTAGCAGATCCCTGTATTCGCTCCTTTCAGCTAAGTTCCTACATCCCACTCGTTCGCTCTCTATCTCTTTCAACTAGTAAAATTATAATAAGCCAATAATGAAGAGATGTCAGCACCATAAACATTTTGCGTTTCGGATGTAAGCGCTTACTGATACGATTTGTTATGTTGAATATCTGGAGGAACGCAGATAACATCGAGCTCTATATGCCAATAAAGCAGCCCTCTGCTGGAGCCTCATCTGGAGGTCGAGGATAAGGTATTTTATTGGGAGACAAGATTCTATTCCAGCCCATAGTAAGTAGCCCAAAAATGATTGAACTCAGTCCCTCTAATATTAGGATAAATGGTTGCCATAGATACACTCGGCTATCATTTCTGCTGTTTAAAATCACCAACGGATTAACTCCTCGAGCATAATGAGTTATGAAAGAGTGTAAAAGTGTGCTCTAGTATATTACTACACCAAATATCATGGGTTTAAAAGGGTAAATCTAACTGTATTTTTCTGTTCATGGAATAAATAAATCGCTCATATTTCAAGGCTAGTTTATGTAAGAGAAATTAGACCGCGAAAACATTTGCAGAATATTTCTGAAACCCAGACCAATCATTCTTATTTTCTTGAAATACTCCAGATCTTTTTCTTGAAATGCCACCTATTCTTGTCCTGAAATATCTGCAGTGTATATCCTTATGTTTTTGGAACATCACTGCTATGCAGTTTTTCTGAGCTTTGCTTTAAAATAGCCTTTTTTTTAACGAGACGTCGTACGACTTGCGAATTATCGCTGATTCGTCCGCCCAAAGAATATTTCACTCTGGTCGGCTTTTTGTTTGGTGTAGTAGATTAATTCTGTTTCATGTCAACAATGGTTCTTAGCCACATACGGTTGTGAAAGTGGTATGGTATTTAGGAGATAGGATAGGAAACCGTAATATTATCATCCTTCTCAACAATGATTTGCCTAAGCCTTTCCTTTAATACTTATTGTAGAAAAAGGGCCAAATATTTGGTTACTTGCTAAATTTACCTAAGTTTCCCTTTAAACTTCTTTGATTTACTCTGATAAGTGACTTAATTGTCAATAGTAGACATCAATGAATATTTCTATCAATTAGACTATGACTTCAGATATCTATTTCTCAAATGCGATCCATATCCGATACTTACGTAAACTTTTATCAACGAAAATCAATTAGACACGACCCTGAAGTACACAGGATGGGGACAAAAATACAGAACTTACCAACGTCATAATGAAATTCTGGGTGTCGTATATCTAAAGTGATCCGAGCCTTCTTATCATTTCATATTATATATAGAAATGATGGTATACATTTTGTAAACCTTCTTTATATCCCTGGAGTTAATATATTAATCAAAGTTTCTTTGCATATTCATATTATCTTATTTTATTAGACTATATATACACCTCTTGAAGCATTGAAAAATACTTCATAACTATAAATATAAGTAGTTTAGTCATTTGTTTTTCCTTTTATTACTACTCGTTTCAAACATCTCGAATCTTAATTTTCTAGGATCAACCTCATAGAAATAATGTTCCTAAATTTGTGAAGGATCCTTTCACTTTAATTCTTAATTTTATTTCGAGTAGTGTTTTATGTTATTTTAGACTATTACGGTCACTACCCCCTTGGCATTAGTATTCAAGTTTATCATGATTAGGTGTGGAATAGAGTGTATCGTTTGCTTTTCTTCAAAACTCATGAAATTGCGGGAAATTGGGAATGCCCGAGACTCTCACCCCCTTTGTCGTTACCCTTTGACAGAAAGTCGGTCCTCGTGAGGATACTCTTAAACAATTCTTGTAGCCTAAACCGAACATCCTTTCAAGAATTTTGAAAAAGTTTTAATCTGAATTAAGAATTTATTTTCTTAAACTTTAATTTTAATTTACTAATTTGTTTGAGTTTCATCACCAAAATTTCCTGTATAGTTTTTTCAAGAATCGTAGATTACCTCTTTTTCCACCCTATCTCCTTTATTATTGTTACTTATCTGTTCCTCCAGTATGTTTGTCTCGCTTGTCAACACTGTCTCAAAGAAATTGATCAGCTTTGTGTGAGACTTTTCTTCGTCAAGCATCAAAAATACAATCTTCTGATTGTCCTGTTTCAGGCTAATCTTTCCTTCACTACTATCTAATCTTATTCCACATCACCTCATTAAATTAAATGAGAACGTTATTTGTGTAAGAAAAAATTTTGTTACTAAAACTAGAAATTTTTCAATAAATTTGTTGACCAAATTTCTATTTCTAGCTTCACATTTCCTAGACCTTTAATCTGTTTACCCGCTAATCCTTTTATTACTCTACTTTGAACCTGAATCTGAGTTTCTGCAATGCCTAAATATCTGGTTAAAGTTGTTTAACCAATAATATTTACAGTACTAACTATCTGAATCAATTAGTACAGTGCACGTCTTTCCATTTATTGGAATCATTACAATAGGCAGATCTTTCCTTCTTATTTCTTCTTCTGTCATGGGAAATACTACTTCTTTGCTATACAAATAAGAAAATGCGGACGAGCCTTCATTTCCTATTGTAACTGTATCTCCTTTTTCTCTTTCACACTCTGAGAGGATTTACTTTCCTTTCTCTGTAAAGGGGCTAATTGTCATTGACTTGATGACTTATTTGTATTTAGGTAGGTGTTACTATTACAGATATTCCCCCTATTGGATTCCTTAGTACTGAACCAACAATTTCAGTTAAATACCCGACATTCTTGCAAACTGTAAAGTTTCTAGGCTTTCTGCATTTAATAGTGGAATTATTGTTATACCCACAGCTTTCATATGTTATTTTTGGTCTAGCTCCTTGAGTTTGGTTATTCACTGGTTTTGAATCATTCATATTTGAATGTTGACCATTATTATTTCTTACGGGTGGATCATTCCTTGAATGATTCTGTCTTCCTTTTTGGATTCCATTTTTTCTTATTATTTTGTGCACATTTCCCTTGAAAGAAAGTTTGTCTATTCCCTAATTGACTGGAATTCTCGTTATATTGGTTACTTCTTTTATATGAATCACTTATATTTCTACCCTTTCTTTCATTTTGAGCTATTGTTATAATTATAAATTCCTTAGGAAAGTCTATCTCTTTTTGGGGGGGTTTCTTGTCTTATTGATATTAATGTTGTTAGGCTATCACTCTTTGGATCAATTTTAACTTTCTTGAAAGCCTTTTTTTTTCAAGTGCGTTATACATGGTTCCAAATAACAAATAATCCAAAACATTCCTTTGGCGAACTAAATCATCTTTGTCATCACTAAAATCATTCTTTTTCCGTATGATGATATAAGTTTTCTTCACATTTTGTTACCTTATATATCGATTCTTCAGTATCTGAATGGAGATTTGCTATCGATTCTCCACCAATATGTTGTGTAAGGAATTTGTTAATATTATATAACGTATCATATTGCCTTACTGGTTCCCATATTGATAAACAAATTCGTTTAAATTCAGCGTTTGTACTTATTTTACTGAATCTCACTGAATTAAGATTTCTATGTAATCACCTCTTTCTAAACTAACGAGAAGCAAGGCTTCGTTGATTTTAGCCCTTTCATTCGTTATTCCCCCTGTAGATATGCGACTGTCTGCATCAGCTAGCCACTGGTTCATATAATATGATTCTAACCTATTTTTGTCAGTATTGAATTATCTAATCTTCCACAGAAACTAGTGGCTTGCGTAATGATTGCTGCTTGAGCCATTGTTCTCAATTGCAATGTGTTATTATTATTATTATTATTATTTTTTTTTTTTTTTGTTCTATCCCAGTCCTCCAATTCGACTTGGTGGTATTTATAGTGTGGGGTTCCGGGTCGCATCCTGCCTCCTTAGGAGTCCATCACTTTTCTTACTATGTGTGCCGTTTCTAGGATCACACTCTTCTGCATGAGTCCTGGAGCTACTTCAGCCTCTAGTTTTTTTAGATTCCTTTTCAGGGATCTTGGGATCTTGCCTAGTGCTCCTATGATTATGGGTACGATTTCCACTGGCATATCCCATATTCTTCTTATTTCTATTTTCAGATCTTGATACTTATCCATTTTTTCCTCTCTTTCTCTTCAACTCAACTCTGGTGTCCCATGGTATTGCGACATCAATGAGTGATACTTTCTTCTTGACTTTGTCAATCAACGTCACGTCTGGTCTATTTGCACGTATCACCCTATCCGTTCTGATACCATAGTCCCAGAGGATCTTTGCCGTGATCATTTTCTATCACTCCCTCAGGTTGATGCTCGTACCACTTATTACTGCAAGGTAGCTGATGTTTCTTGCACAGGCTCCAGTGGAGGGCTTTTGCCACTGAATCATGCCTCTTTTTGTACTGGTTCTGTGCAAGTGCTGGGCATTCGCTTGCTATGTGGTTTATGGTTTCATTTTTCGTATTGCACTTCCTACATATGGGAGAGATGTTATTTCCGTCTATCGTTCTTTGAACATATCTGGTTCTTAGGGCCTGATCTTGTGCCGCTGTTATCATTCCTTCAGTTTCCTTCTTTAGCTCTCCCCTCTGTAGCCATTGCCATGTGTCATCGCTGGCCAGTTCTTTAGTCTGTCTCATGTATTGTCCGTGCATTGGTTTGTTGTGCCTGTCCTCTGTTCTGTCTGTCATTCTCCTGTCTCTGTATATTTCTGGGTCTTCATCTACTTTTATTAGTCCTTCTTCCCATGCACTCTTTAGCCACTCGTCTTCACTGGTTTTCAGATATTGCCCCAGTGCTCTGTTCTCTATGTTGACGCAGTCCTCTATACTTATTAGTCCTCTCCCTCCTTCCTTTCGTGTTATGTATAGTCTGTCCGTATTTGTTCTTGGGTGTAGTGCTTTGTGTATTGTCATATGTTTCCTAGTTTTCTGATCTATGCTGCGGAGTTCTGCCTTCGTCCATTCCACTATTCCTGTGCTGTATCTGATTACTGGCACTGCTTATGTGTTTATGGCTTTTATCATATTTCCGGCGTTGAGTTTTGACTTGAGTATCTCCTTGAGTCTCTGCATATATTCTTTCCTGATCGTGTCCTTCATCTCTTGGTGTTTCATATCCCCTCCTCCTTCCATTATTCCCAGGTATTTGTATCCTGTCTCATCTATGTGGTTAATGTTGCTCCCATCTGGTAGCTTTATCCCTTCAGTTCTCGTTACTTTGCCTTTTTGTATGTTGACTAAGGCACATTTTTCTATTCCAAACTCCATCCTGATGTCCCCAGATACAATCCTTACAGTCTGGATTAGGGTATCTATTTCCTTAATGCTCTTACCATACAGCTTGATGTCGTCTTTGAACATCAGATGGTTGATTCTGTTGCCTCTTTTGTTGAGATGGTACCCAGCATCCATCTTCATGGATGGCTACTACGAAGAGTAGTGGGGACAGTGAGTCGCCCTGGAAGATCCCTCTCCTGATATTAACCTCTGCTAGTCTTATTCCAGAGCTTGTAAGTATTGTATTCCAGTTGCGCATTGTATTTTTGAGGAAGCTGATGGTGTTATCCTCTGCCCCATATATTTTCAGGCATTCTATTAGCCATGTGTGTGGTATCATGTCGAAGGCTTTCTTATAGTCTATCCATGCCATGCTTAGGTTGGTTTTCCTTCTCCTACTGTTCTTCATTACCATTTTGTCTATCAGGAGCTGGTCTTTTGTGCCCCTACACTTCCTTCTGCAGCCTTTCTGTTGGTGGGGGATGGTGTTTGTCTCCTCTAGGTAGTTGTATAGCCTTTCACTGATGTTACCTGTTAGTAACTTCCACATTATTGGTAGGCAGGTGATAGGTCTGTAGTTACTGGCTATATTTCCCTTACTCTTGTCTTTTTTTACTAAGGATGTTCTTCCTGTGGTCATCCATTTGGGTGCATGGTGATTTGAGATACAATGCTGGAGTTGTTCTGCTATTCGTGGGTGTAGGGCCTTGAAGTTTTTGAGCCAGTATCCATGGACTTCATCGGGACCTGGGGCTTTCCAGTTTGACATTTTCTTTAGTTGGTGTCTGACGGTGTCTGTCGTGATGTCAGTGAATCTTTGTTTTATTCTCCCTGTTTCTTCTTCCTTGACTTCCTGGAGCCATGTTGCATGTTTGTTGTGTGATACCGGATTGCTCCATATGTTTTCCCAGAGTCTCTTACTTGGTTCGGCTTCAGGAATTTCTGGGTGGTTGTCTTCTGGTTTTCTGGTTGGTTCTGAATAGTTTGTTCTGTTGGTATCCCTTATTCCTGTTCATGTACCGTTGGATCTTATGTGCTTTGGCCTGAAGCCTCTGTTTTACATCTTCTATTGTGTTGTTTAGTCCCCTCTCTTGTACTTTGCATTTCTCGTTGAGTTCCTCCTTTGTTTTCTTGCTTCTTAGCCTTTTTTCTGCCATCTCTTTCAGTTTACTCAAGTCAGATCTCATCACCATGATTTGCTTTTCCAGGCGCCTTTTCCAAGGAGGTTGCTGTTTTGGTTTCTGTTGGGTTGGTTGTGCTGGTGGTGTTGGTGTTCGAATCCCCATCAGTTCTGCTACTAATCTTGCTCCTGCATATGCCAAGTTTTTTGTTTCTGTGATACTGGTGGTGTGTATTATGCCCATTATTTCATTGACCTCACTTGTTTTCTCCCTTAATTTCTTGGTGTTGTAGGCTTTCATGGAGGGGATCTTTGTTCTCTCTGTATCTGGCTCCATCCATTGTCTAATCTTTTCTACCCATTCCGTCCTCTCTGTTACTTCGTCGGTGTTTCTTCGTGTGTCGTTGTTTGATACCTCATCCTCCCTGTCGTCTTCTGTGGCATCGTCTCTCAGTTCGTCTTCGTGTAATTCGTTGTCGTGTGACATTTCCCTTTCCAGTTCTTCTCTTTCTGTTGGGGAGAGCCAGTTCTTTTTCTTTATGTTCCTTACTTGGTCTGCCAGCCTCTGCTCTGTTTGGGGGGTGTTATTCCTCTCATTCCAGAAGTTGACCAATCTTCTTCTATATCCTCTCTCCGTCTGGTTGCTTCTGATGTATCATCTCCATATTTCCTTATTTTCTTCTCTTTTCCATTATTATTATTATTATTATTATTATTATTATTATTATTATTATTATTATTATTATTATTATTATTATTATTATTATTATATTATTATTATTATTATTATCTTGAGTTAATGTTATTCATGAATTCGGCACTGAAAGTTGGCTACGTCGGTCTGGTCTTTGTCTTAAATTGTATGGGCTATCCCTAACAGTATTCAACAATTCATCAGAAACACCTGACATAATATCAAATATATCTATCTATTAAACAGTTATAAACAACAATTCATCAATAGATTTTGCATATTATGAAATGTACCTATCTATAAACATCTATAATAAAAAAATCGAAAGAAAATAGAAAAAAAATTATATCTTCTTTGAGAGAGAGAATGAAAAAGATTTCCGACACGACTCTCTTTTCTGTTTTAATTGTTGTTCGTTTTTCACTGAATTCTTTTGAATGCCTTCACTTTTCTCCTTTTGTGACCAACACTGGAGTTCGCTGTATATTTGCCACAGGATACGACATCTTGTTAAATCTTGACAACAACTGTCCTATCTCTTGCTTCATTGTTTCTCATGTTCGATTGTTTGATAACACTTTTGACCATCAGGGATTTATCTTCTTCTTAGATAATTTTAACAGGAATATTTTGTTGTACATTTGAAATGTACTCATCCGTTTTAGCAGATTGTGTATAGAGATCTGCTTTTGTGTCAATAACAATTAACACGCTGACAGGGTATCTTTATCGTAAGAGTGAATCTTACTCACCCCGCTTCCTGAATACCATTCTTGATCTACTCAACTATGAGAGAGAGAGAGAGAGAGAGAGAGAGAGAGAGAGAGAGAGAGAGAGAGAAGTGCTTCTAGGTATCGTTGCCGCCGTCTGCTTCCGTTACAATGTTTACGTACGATGTTTGATGTTTGCCGTTTCATGTTGACTTGCCTTCATACTTACGATGCTTTCGTTACTTGAAACTGGTGCTCAAGCTTCAGGGGATATATCCATAGGCGTGTATAAATTCTATTTCACTACCCGCTGCTGCTTTCAACTTGACCTCTGCAAGCAGGGATGTTTTCAGTTTATCGCCTTTCACTTGTTAGGTTTCGCCTCGCCGTCTGTTATAGTCTTTGTTTCCAAATTCTGGAGCTCCGTCTTGCACTTCACTTTCTGTTATACATTTGTTCTTTGTTACTCTTGTATGTTTCACACTCTCTTGTTATGTCTTAGGATCCATTAGTGCTGCCACCATTTTAATGTCATACACTAGCTTCTATTGCTTGTTCTCAGCAGTCACAAATACAAGGATTAGTTTATGTTTATTCTTTTTATTTTATTTTATTTGTATTGTATGATACCAATGTATAATAGTCTTTTTATTTTGTAATGTAGATTGCAGATTTTGTTTTCTTTTTTATTCTTGTAGTCTCAGAATGTCTAGAAAGACACAGCCAAGTTTTTTTTTCCTTACTCCATTCACACTAATACAAATATACAGTAAAGTTTATAAGTTTTAGTTTGACTTGAGAGTAGAGGTGAAGTCTTGATGTTTGAAGTTTTTCTTCCCCAGGCTTGTTCAGGCTTGCAACCTCACTTTCCGGAAGTTCTCTTCCTTCTCTGCTCTCTCTGCTCTCTCTGCCAACCTCTCTTCAAAGAAGTCACTCCTTCAGTAGTGGCCGGACTTTTGCTGTTCTTAATTGGTTGATCACGTCCATTGTCACACCTATTTGGGCGGAAATTAATGCTAACACCTCCTTCGATGCGGCATGACTAATGACGTCACCGGAAATGTACGGTTTTCGGTGGGAGTTGAATGTTTATTTAAATAAAGCAACGAATGCACTTAATTCATGACTGCCAGTGCGATAAACATCTAATTTGTTTTGGTTTTTACGAGAAGACTTTCGTTGCTCTCGCTCCACTCCCCCCCCCCCCCCCCTTCCTACCCCCACTGTACCATTCCAGGTGATTAAGATTGCAATATCCCAAGTGATTACATAATACACCTTGTAGGGTTGTCGTCACGGACGGCATGCTTCAGCAGTTGCAGGTTTGTATCGTCAACAGTGTCGTTCTTTGGTGCCAAGATGCCCCGCGTTCTCAGCCAGTTATTGTCTTTAAATTTGTTGCCAAGTTCACGAAGCACCCTAGATATGAACTCTTGAATATCATTTATCGAATTTCCAAATGGCAAAGTGACCAGACAATTATGTCTACCAACCACAGTGCTTTTGTCAACATTCAATAACTTATTAGAAAAGGCTCCTGCTTCCTCATCTCTGCTTATAGTACAGGAGCATTAGGTCCTAAAACATGCCAACTTGGAAAAAAAATGCAAAAAGCTGATTTTTTTACTGATGGCACTACAATTCTTCCTCAGTTGACATAAAGTTTACCAAAGTAAACCCTGAGCTTGCTGAGTAATTCAAAATGGCGTGCAAGATGGCTGCCATTAGTACGGAACCCACTTTCTGAACTAATAACGCTAAAAATGGGGGGAAAAGTTTTACAAATTAGGTTTTAAGCAGTGGAAAAAACGTTTTTCATATCATTTATTTGATATGTTACCCATTTAGTCATACTTTGATATGTAAAAAATTCTTTATTTCCTCAAAATAACGTGGTGTGAGATTTTATGCAATTCAAAATATGATTTGTAGTCGTTACTAACTCCTGTTTTCAATTCTCCTACATATACCATATACCCCCTCCTTTTCCCTAGTACACTGTGATACCCATTGCAAGGGGTGGTGAGGAAAAGTGAACTCGTCCTGGACCTGTATAAGCTACTTCCCGTATCTCACTGGTGAGCCGTTCCCAGACACTTCTTAGTCTACCACACAGATCCTTCGTGATTACACCACATTTCATCAGACAAGGCTGTTCAGGTACTTTATAACATTTGGTATCATCTCAAAATCTCTCAAAATATCTCACCTTTGTATTTTATATATATATATATATATATATATATATATATATATATATATATTATATATATATATATATATATATACATATATATATATATATATATATATATATATATATCTATATATATATATATATAAATATATGTGTATATATATATATCTATATATATATATATATATATATATATATATATATATATATACTATATATATATATTATATGTGTATATATATATATGTATATATGTGTATATGTATATATATACATAGGTAAAGACTAATTGTATTTAGACTTACTTATTGTGCTCTAAATATCCAATCTCTCGACACCAAAGGCATTGTTTTCCAAATTATTTGTAATCTGCGAATGAGAATTATTTTTAAACTACGAATTAAGAACCAGGGATTTAGTTTGACTTCAGAAACATTTCTTTGTTTCAAGGTATGAGTGATGGAAGAAAGATGCTGATGTGCGTTTTCTGCATTGAAGCCATTGACATGGATCAGGGTGCAATGGGTCAAAAGGGATTGGACAAAGTCTTAGCAATCAGCAGTGAAATGAAGGATGGGTTAGACCAGTTGTTAGTAAACAGAGCACTACCAATTCCTATACACAAGAGATGTAGAAAGAATTATCTCTTGCCTAAAATGTCAAGAAAAGGAAGAGAAGAAGAAAATCAAAGATAACTCTAGTAAGAATCAGAGTACAAGGCACCAATTCGCATGTCCCAGACAGACGATTTCGACCTACGAAACCAGTGTGTGTATTGTGAAGAGTGTATTGACTATTCTATGATAAGCAAACAACGTCTTAAGAGACGTGATAAAATACATGAATCGAGAACTAAAGACTTTATCCACTCATTACAAGAGAAATGCACAGAACGCTCTGATAAATGCTGCAATGAAGTACGTGTGTATTCAAAACATTGGAGATACCACCATGACTGTCAGGTAAGTTTTCACAAGGGTAGGGAATCTGTGCAAAATCCCACAAAAAGGCCTAAAGGTCGTCCTATAGGGTCAATTGATGAAGAGAAAAATGTAGGATTTTACAAACTTTGTGAGCTCTTAGATAACAATGATGACCACCAATACACTTTGACAGAATTAAAGGGTCTTTTGAAGGATTGTTCTGGAGATGGTGAAGTGTACACTGCGAGACAACTAAAGTCTAAACTACAAGATAGGTATAAAGATGAAATGATTATTACGTGCGAGCAAGATAAAGAGACAATTTATACATTTCTGAAGGAGAGCAATAATATACTGAGACAACATTACAGTAATACTGGACTAACACCTGAAGAAATTGTCGACATGGCTGGAGTGCTCATAGAAGATGAAATAAGGACAACCATATATGATAAATCCCAGTATCCAAAATTTTTGGAGATGAGCAACTATGAGAAGATGGAAGAACGTGTTTCTCAACTTCCATCAAGGTTACTTAGTCATCTCATCAAGGACAGACCCCGTAGGATTGCAATATCACACAGTATAACATCAGCTGTACGCCCCAGATCATTTCTCTCTCCAATTCTCTTAGGAGTATCAGTGTACTGTAATGCTAAATTCGAGTCTCGTGAATTAGTTGATTTACTTAACAGTCTAGCATTTGCAGATGTATTACGCCTCTACAGTGCAATGCTGCCTGCAGGAGAGAAAATGTATGAATGGGTTGATAAATTTGTGAATTTTGTATTTGACAATGCAGACATTGACACTCATATACTGACTGGACTTGGAACATGGCATGTTTTGGGAGGCATCACAGGTGTAACGCCAGTTGGAGAGATTGTGGAAGAAAACTTGCCTCGTTCAACACAAGTTCAGTCCGTTGTAGATGCTGGTAGATTTGCACAATTGCCCACCAAAAAATACAAAACACCACAAGTACCAGGTCTCAGAAATGTATTAATCAAACCACTAGAACCTTTCAGTACCAACCATTCCTTCTTGAGATTAGGTATAACCCTAGACAATATCTGGCTGGCCAGCTTCCAAGTAACACAGACTGCACGGTGCCCATTATGGAGTGGTTTCAATCAAACTCTCATGAAGCAAATCCACTATGATGTGAGCAGAATAGACATTCTGCCATTCATTAATAACAGTCCAAATCATCCAGACACCCTTTACTCTGCCCTCTGCTATGCCCAGGATGTGTCGGAAAAGTACAGGCTGGGTATTATCCCAGTCACATTTGATCAGCCACTTATACCAGAAAAGCAAGTGAAATAGTACAAGCATCTCCAGACCTAACCAAAGTTATAGTGAGATTAGGTGGCTTCCATCTTTTAATGTCATATATGGGTGCAATTGGACATATAATGGCAGGGAGTGGGCTGTCTGATCTATGGGAGACTGTCTATGGAATCAACACAGTGTAGCACATGCTGACTGGGCATGCTTATGCTCGTGCACATCCGACGACACATGCTGACAGCCTCTTCTCTTGTTGGGAAGATGCTTCATACATCAACATCTTGTAACACACTCAACTTGGATCATCTTAGAGTTGTCCATGAAAAGCTGCTTGATGGGAAATCTGAGGTTGGGACTCTTCAACAGGACTCCTCTGTGGCTCATCTAACAAATGTATTAGATGATCTAGAACATAACCTGACTACAAACTCAAGAACAGGAAAACTGTGGATTGAATATGTCAAGATGATACGTCTAATACTCTTGTTTCTACGCGCTGAGCGTACTAGTAATTGGGAAATGCATATATTTTGTGTCAATGCAATGATCCCCATCTTCCATTCTGGTGGACACCTAGCATATGCAAAGTCTGCACGTCTCTACCACACACAGATGAAAGAGCTCCCCACCATCATGGACAAGGATCAGTATGTTACATATACAGAATCTGGATACTGGACAATATGCCGGAGTGACCGATTCTGGTCTGGGAATTTTACTGACCAGACCATAGAACAAGACGAGGATGATTCATGTCCTGCCAAAGACTATTCCAATATGTGAGGTAGTTAAAGATATTTGTGGAATTTATTCTCAGACAAGTGATCAGCACACTGACATGAGAGCCTCCATGACTGAATGTGACAGGAAACACTATATCCTTTTTCGAAATTGGTTTGATGACCACTCGCCATTCTCATGCACAGGTGAGCACAGTGAAAATCTTATCTCGCTCGCAACTGGTATCGTGGCACCAACATCTGCCAATGCTGAGTGTGCCTTTGAGATGGGAAGGAAATCAGCTGAAAGTGTGACAGGTAAGAATTTTGCAGATGTTAAACTCAATAGAAATGATCGAGTTACATCAATAGGAGCAGCAACCAATGGAGTGACAGTCCGTGGCAAAGTGGTAGAGGTAGATTCCACACTATTATTTATGCGTGTCACATGTATCATAGAAAAGCAATCTGAAATGGAAGTCTACCTTCAGCATGAGTTTAGTAAGCAGCCTCCTGCATTATTTGATAAAGAGATGATGCGCAAGAATACTAAAAGTAATCTTGCAAGTCTCATAAAAGCTTCAGTTGTACCCATCTTAAGTGATGACCTTCAAAATCCATATTACATTGTCGATGGTGGACATCTACTGCAAAGTGTTCCTTGGCCAACAGATGTGGATGGTTGCACATATGGTGATGTTTGTAGCACATATGTATCATACGTACTAAACACCTTTGGTAAATGCACAGTATGTTTTGATGGGTATTATGCTACATCAACAAAATTTGCAGAACAGAACCAGCATACTCTTCTTCACACGGTCTTTGCAGATATAATTGTTGATCTTGAACATCCATTCACTACTAATCAACGTTCATTCTTGGCCAATAGAACAAACAAGTCACAGCTAATAGAAGAGGTTATAGTTCAGCTCTCAAGTAAAGGAGTTAAATGTCTACAGGCAGAGGCAGATGCTGATTACATACTGACCAGCACAACCACTAGTTATGCAGAGGTCCACACTGATTGCCCAGTGGTACTAGTAGGCACTGACACTGATTTACTAGTAATGTTCATTGACAAAGTAACATATAAGAATGTATATATGATGTACTCACGTAATAATGTCTATAAGATCAGTGGTATGCAAGAGGTAATGCACCATCAGTCCCGTTGACACATTCTTCTAGCCCATGCAATCACCGGATGTGATACGGTGTCTGCCCTTTTTAGCATTGGAAAGAAACGAGCACTTACAATTTTAGAGAACCACAGTCAGTGTGAGATGTTTGATAAATTTAAAAAGTGTGATTCAAGTCATGATGAGATAGGTTGGGGAAAATTTTTTATTAAATCTCTACAAGTGTAATAAATCAACATCTCTTGACAAGTCTCGGTACATATTGTACACACAGAAGGTGAGCAAAATGAGCAGCAATTTTAAGCTAGAGAGCCTCCCCCTAACCTCTGCAGCAGCTAAGTACCATTCATATAGGACTTACTTTACAATACAAGAGTGGCTGGGAAATCCTGGAAAGCTAGATCCTACAAATTGGGGTTGGTACTACAAAGGTAACGTGCTGACTCCCATCTTCACTGATAGGCCTGTAGCCCCAGAGCAAGTGCTGCTTATTATATCCTGTGGATGTAAGGGAGGGTTTGCGAAGAGGTGTAAGTGCCGTAAAGCAGGAATGTTTTGCACAACCCTGTGTTCATCATGCATAGGTCAAACATGTACAAATTCCTGGCCTGCAGATGGTGATGAGGATGAGAAAATACTATGAAACCTGTGAATACGTGTATATGATTTTTTTTGGTTAATTCAATATTTATGATTTGAATTTTTTGTATTTGGTTATTAATGTCAAGAACTTGTACATGTTACACTGAATAAAAGAAATCACATTATATATGAGTCTGGTGTATACTATGCTTGATTCAGTAGATATTTTGTGAACTCTTGTATTTTATATGGATTTTAAATCTTGGAACATGTAAAGTTCTCTTTGAATAGAAGAAACCACATTAAATACGAGATATGTGTCTACTATGGATAAATAATAAAATTGCTTAATTCAATATTTGTAATGTGAAGATTTATATTTTATTTGGATTATAAGGCCAAAACATGTAAACTTTACATTGAATTAGAGAAATCACATTAAGAATGAGTCTTGTGTCTATAATCAACGACAAAAGTATTTTTCTCGGTTTATTTCAATATTTGTGATGTGGAAATTTGCATTTTATTTTGATTTTAAAGGCCAGAAAATGTAAACTTTACATTGAATAAAGGGAATCACATTAAATATGAGTTTTTCGCACCAAAGTTCCTTGTTTAATAAGTACTAAACAATGCTAAAGGAGTATTTTCGAAAATTAGCCGCATCGCAGCCGCCATCTTGGATTTTTCAGCAAGCTCAAGGTTAATTTAGGTAAACTTTATTCCACTGAACTTAGTAAGGTATCAGATAACTTATGTGAAAAATTCAGCTTTCTTCATTTTTTTTCCATGTTGAACCCTATTGCTCCTGTACTATTAGTTGGAATCTTAACTTATGTACACTTCTCCCCAAGTAGGATGACTTAATACAGGTATTTACTTCATCAGCTCTCGTTCCCTTAGGAATAACTGGCAAAGTGTGCCTGAAATCTCCTGCAAGCAAGATGGTTTTATCTCCCACGAGCTGTGTGTTGTACTTCAGGTCTTCCAGGGCACTCTCAAGAGCCTTGAATGCCCCCTTCTGGCCCATGGTCACTTCATCTTAAATAACCAACTTAAATTTGGTCATTATTTAACCCTTAAGAGATTCAGAGGGTGTTTAAATGAAGAATATGCAGTCCTTCCACCAGTTTATAGAGTTGCAGTTTTTCCAATATATTTCATTCGTCGTGTTTTAACCAAAATCAAAATGATGACAAAAGTCTTTCCTATCCTGCTGGGGGCATCTAGGAAGTAGAGCCCTCATTTTGCATTTTCAATGCTTGAGATTACTGCGTTTTCAATACTCATTTAGTTCTATTTCAGTCTAGGTTAATTTTCTGATACATATGCTGTCTTATATCCTTTTGTACAGCCTATAATAATTGAGTAATGGGCGAGAACATCACTATATTAAAAAATAAGTAATTTTAAAAATAATTGTCCTAAGCTGTTAAGTGGTGTCCTTTCCCTCTGCAATATAAAGGATCGTCATAATTACATAGAAAAACGAGCTATAAGTGGCTTTGGCTTTGACGTACATACGGTAAGGTGACTTATAAAAAAAAAAAAAGCTTCACTTCGTAGAAAAAAAAATCTATTTGTTTTTTATTTGTGTAAAAAAATATTAGGCGCTGAGTGGGTATGGGGCCCGCATGAGACCTGAATATAAGGGAATGGAGAGAGAGAGAAGAAAAAAAACAAGATCTCATAAGCTGGGGAGGACGTGTATTTTGTGCAGATGAATATAGGTTTACAAAGCAAGAATTCTGGGCCTGTTCAGGGCATCGTTGAGTCGATTTCTAGTATACACTTCGTTTTATTCGAAATAAATTCCCGCACATTAGAGTAAACATAAAACTTACCTTAGGTGTGTCGTCGATGCAGAAAAAATCATTCGTGGTAAAGTAAAAATCAAACAATTTTACTGAGAAATTCTTTGTTGCTGTAATTCTCGTTCAATATGTTTATGTTAACGGGAAGACGGAAGGAGGCATAGATATAGAGGGGAGAGATTGGACAGACAAGCAACGATCGCGTGCACGTAAGGCGCCATTGTTATGCGATCTTTGTCAGAGATGGCATCGATATCAACTGCGGAGACCAGCGGCAAAAAAAGTCACTTCTGGCACCCAATGCTGGGTCATCAACTGTATCATTTACAAAAGAACAGGGGATCACATTTCACAATAAGAGACCCTTTTTCATTCATGAGAATCTTTATGACTGTTGAATTACTCTCAAGTAAACGTGTGTTAGATCGCAGTCAACTTCACTCCTGCATTTATATCTAATGAAATACGTAATGAATGTTTTAATGGGCTTGTTTTTAAACCAGGGGTGTTGTTTATCCGTGGCACGTGCCTACAACTCACAAATGTTATTCCAAATTACAAATTGTACAGAATAAACGTTGTCCAGTGTGCTGAAATCTACCTGAAAAGTCACTGGCATGTAGGGTTACCATCAGTCCATTCAACCATGGTTATGCATGACTATTTTTCCTACTACTTGTACTACAACAATGTACATAGGCTAGTATCATGAGGCCTAGATCTAGGCCTGCTGCAGTTTTAAGTGTTAATGATATGTTATGGTAGTGTTATTGACATGTTATCATTAAGTTCTGAAACCTGGTATGGAGATGGCTCTGCTGAATTTGATCTGTCAAAACACTTCAATTTTACCATTATCATTTTACTTGAAAGGAAACTTCCAATTCATACTACGTAATAGCTGGAAACCCTAATTGTAATCTTGCCTAAGATGAGCTTATTTCACTTAACCCAACCAGCAGTACACACTAGTGAATATTGGCTGATAGGTATCAGGCTATTGAACCTAGGCTATTATTACTATTATATATTATATGACTATGGCTGAAGCTTGAATGGCATGACAGCGTTGGAGATGACAATTATTTTACCTTATTGTGTCAGTTTGACCCA
>NC_061107.1:40640934-40648434 GCF_015104395.2 Macrobrachium nipponense | reverse complement strand
AAAGACAATTTACTGATGTAAACATAGGAATAATTGTATTTTTTACGCTTTGAAATGCGGTTTAATAAATATCCCTCCATAGATCTTAGCGATGAATGCGATTTTGGACATACAAATATTGTAGTTCATGTGAATAACGATATTGCAGAAATCGAATGGGCGAAATGTGTTACTTATAAGGTTTATATTTTATTATTATTTTCTTGTCTTTTTTTTTTTTTGTCTGTGTGTGAAACTTTTAGAGACTGCCTGGATCCTGGAGACTTGAGGTCACGGGATTTTTTCCACGTTTTTTTTTTTTTTTTTTTTTTTTTTTTTTTTTTTTTACGTTCCTTGTCTTGTCTTTGTGAAATGTTTTCAAGTTGATTTCCTTTTGTGAGTTGTACGTTGGCACGAGTCCGCCTTTCAGTTCATGTATTTTGTTATTAGCATAGTTTAATTTCGCTATGAAATTAGGGCTCACAGTTTTATCACAAAATTAAGTTATGTTAATTCAAGAAAACACATGAACTGAAAGGAGGACTCGCGCCGACGAATTGATAACGAGGTACCAAATGCACACAAGGCCAAGTCAGGGAAGTTCAAGAATACCGTGGAAAAAATTCCGAGACCTTATTCTCCAGGGTCCCGTCAGTCTAAAAGTTACACACAAAAAACACCTAATTTGTGCAACATTTCGCTTATTCGATTTCTCCAATATCGATATTCATATAAACTACAATATTTCATACGTCAAAAATCGTATTCACCGCTGAAATCTATGGAGGGAACTTTATTCAATCGCATTTTATAGGGTAATAAAGGCAATTATCCCTATATTTACATTACTAAATGTCGCTTCAACCAGTGTGTGTGACGTCACAAAATCACATGCGTAAAGGAGTCCCAAATTCGTCGGTAGAGCAGGACTACTCTGTTATTACTATATTGTGGCTACAACCATCTCCCAACAAAAGAGACCTATTTCGCTCTGACAATTTATTATACCAATGGGGACATAAACCATTATATCCTGGAATACAAATCTGTAATAATTAGAGTATAAAACTTCCGTAGGATTTCTTTGAGGCAGATTCTTACAATTTCTGTTATAAGATAAAGATAAAGAAATATATTTTCAAGCGGGAAAAATTGTCAAATGTGATCATCTCATAAAATAGATGTACCATCTTGCTAAGAAATTTACTGCAGATGCTGTCGGTAACATTTTATGTTACAGCAATATAAATATTAGTGCGGGGGACATAATTTGTTCCATCTGTCTCAAGTTGTTGTTCAGTCATACTTATTTTATACAACGTCTTATCAAGTATATATTTCCCAAAGCTGATCTTTAATGACTTTATAAATTGCCCATTGGGTTATTATAGTTCATTAGAGCATAAAATATGGGAAATCTAACTTCTTCGTTACCTGCGCTAATTGTTCATTTATTATTGACCGTTTCCGTCCTAATATGATAACAGACTCCAGTAAATAAATGTCAATGGATGTCCAGCGCAAGTGTACCAGGGAATTTGTAAACGTTTCCTCTCTTCAAACGCTATGCATCGGTCACCTACCTTCATGTATTTATTTGAAAATTCTAACGACTAAAATCACGCACCGTGATATAAGTCATGCTATAAGCATCACAGTTTATTGAACTTAGTATCTTTCAGTATTTTCATACACGGCTAATAATTATGTAATTTATATAATTATTTATATAATATAAATTATACGAGCCTAACACTTTTTAAGTTCTAAACACGGTCATCATTAGTTCCTCAGTGGACGAGTGGGTTACATGCACGCCTATTAGTCTGATAGCTGGAGTTTGCTTTCCACCGCGGTCAGTGAGGAACCACTGGAATTTATTTCTAATGATTAGGAATAAATTTCTCGATATAGTGTGGTTCGAATCCTACAATAAGCTGTAGGTCCCGTCGCTAAGTAACAATCAGCTCAGTAGTCTGGCTAAACTTAGATATACATAACTTTTAAATATAACCATCAACTTTCATAGTGAATATCTGGAATTATTGCCAGGGGCTATATTCGAAGTATCTGCTAATTTTTTTTTTTTTTTTTTTTTGCGTATTTACCCAAAGATTTCTCACCAACGTTGTACTGAATAAACCAGAAAGTAACCAACACCATCGT
Source organism: Macrobrachium nipponense (assembly GCF_015104395.2). NCBI lineage: Eukaryota > Metazoa > Arthropoda > Malacostraca > Decapoda > Palaemonidae > Macrobrachium > Macrobrachium nipponense. The sequence continues at coordinate 40,646,289 of NC_061107.1, read as the reverse complement.
TTAATGTGGAATGCCGCCATCAGATAATACCGAGTTCACAATTACATTAGTCAGCATCAAATGTGTCGAGAGTTAATGAAACTGTATAAACGTCACCTGTTCACAAATTTACATCATTCAGTAATTCTCAGTGCTTGAGAGCAATATTTCCTGCTTCACTTGTGGCTGGTACGATACCCAACATATACTTGTATTTCTTTCAATGCTGAAGCTGGAAACGGAGAGGGATGAATTATGCATGTCAAACGGTCGTATACACCCTTTTTATTCTTCTTCTTTTTTTACCACTTCCACCAGCACTTGTTAGAACATTACCCGACTTATCGCGGCCTGAATTCCATTTCATTAGTGGCTCCATCAATGACTTTTCTTCAGCAATCTCGTGCAGAAACGTTAATTTAGACTCATGTTGAAAGATATCATAGAGTACCCATATGAGCCGGGCCACGGCGCCAGTAGAGTCATCTGGAGGCTGTAATCAAAACTAAAAAGCATGACGTCATAAATCCCAACATATGGGAACACGATTTTCCACATGATTGACACATAAGTGCTATAATTAGTTTACATGCTGTGCTTGGAAGGAATATTTTGGCCGCGCATTATTAGCCAACAACAACAAACAAACAAGCACAGACAATGTAAACAACATAAATGTGATTAATTAGTATAGTCTCTAACATTTGTATCTTATATTATGCAATGTTTATAAAAGTACATTTTGTATAACCTTATATAGCATGTCTTTCATTTGATATAGCCCAGTATATATTCACAAAGCCCCCAGCGAATGGATACTTATCAATGATACCCAAATAAATGTATATAAATTCCATCCAGCAATTACCGAGTGGAAATGGGACACATTTAGCCTCGGGGAACTTCTACGTTCCCCTACTAATGAATATTTGATTTGGAGAAGAGATGTCCCCATCCTTTAGACTCTCTCCTTCACATAATTTATCAACGGGTTTCTCGATGTACTATTTTAGTCCAGTAATCGGTTATTCTTAATAAATGTCTAGAAAACTGGCGTTTCCTACCTGCTCCGTTTATTAATACGTGAACTTTTTCTCGGCATCTCTCTCCCTCCAAACTCCTCTGAGGAGTCATTATAACTTAATACAAAGTTATCTTGTATGTTAATATATCTATATGAATGTTTAAATTTAATCTAAACTAGACAGTGTGTGCAGTTCATCAGAACATGCTCTTCTTCCATCGGTGTTTGAAACTGACGCAAGCAAAATTAATACAATTCTAGTATTCACTGTAAGTGTTTTCATGGTATTTCCATCATTTTTCATTACATTTATAACAAATATTTTTAAACTGATCGTGACTTTCAAGAGATATTTGTACTCCCTACTACGAGTATAGTTTAGGTGAACCAATGTTCTATTAACATTAACTTTGATTACCGGAAACAGCTATCAACTCATTATTTATGTACCGTGTAATGCCTTGAAATAGAAGTTCTAAACTACGGATCCAGATATCCCATTATCTGATTATCTACTAAATCAGAGGATTGTTGAAGGTTTACAAGAATGGTAGGTTCCCTTTGCCTACGATTTTTAACGACCATTTAGTAGTCAGTTTCACCTCAGGTATTATTGGGCTTGTCATTTTATGTGCGGCAACTGCCATGCCAGTATAACATTAATTAAACCTCTCTTGCACATTTCCCTTCGCGGTTTAGCGCTCTCGAATGTACCTTACATGTGTGGTAGTAGCAGATGGCTTCTAAAACCGAGAAAAAATAATTAACATAGATAGGAAGGAGAAAATGATCTACCGACTTAGTCTCCTGAAGTTGTTCTAAAGTTCTAGACAAAGTTTCCCTGTAAATGGAAAAGCAGAATAAGGGGAGGTCTAAAATTAAAAGCGTGCTCATAGTTCGAGCTGACACAGCCGTCTTTATCTTTTTGCCTCGAAGAGCTTCAATACCACAATGCTCTATCTTGTCTATATTAGTAGGATTCACTGAGGTTTTAATTGTCTTTAAAGGAGCATAACGACATTTTCTGCCCTCGAGTGACAAACATTTCAAAATATAAATTTTTTTAATATATATATTCTCTGAAAATACTCCATAGTATCCTGTTTCACCCACTACATATTTTCTACCCCTGTGTGTTAGGAATATACACCAGGTCTAAATGTTCAAAATGTGCTTTGTATATGCTTCATATTTACTCTCTTTTGACACTACAACATTCACAGTAGAGAAGTTGAAAGTGCTTTTAACTGAAATATCTCAGGCCACTCTGACAACCTATGTGGATCATATTTATGTAATCCATTGCATGCAATGTCTTTTAGGAGTTTTACATGTCTGGAATTCTTTCTATACAAATATAAAACAATATACTTACAGATCAAGAAAGGACGCATGCAACATTTCAGGACAATCAATAAGGTATCTAAAGTGCCCAGAAGCATTTCATTGTAGTTTGTAGAGTAGATTAGCGTGTGTAACATTCATCCAAATGGGAATTCGACAAAACTTAAATGCACTTACATCATACAGTTAGATTCATCTTCTCGTGGACAGTCAAGTGAGACTGAATACGTTATGGTATGCACCTAGATCCTCAGTCCAGCCTATGAGATAATAGTTAATTATGTAAAGAGTGACAAGGTTAAGTATTGGCATAAGTTATTGAGATTCCTGCACATGCATTCAATGACTACACGATGTCTTCTCTAACACCAAAAAAAGGAACATGAAACCAGTCAAATATGCTAGTCTAATTCGTCAAACTCGCTTCTACAAGGTTTATGACTCAGTAAATTTCATTCATGAATACATGAATTACGAGTTCATATCTTGAATACTTTGGAAATGATTGTCAGATGAGAAGAAAGTTGGCATTTTTTTAACAATAACGGAAAAGGGGATCTAGCGAATATTACCAGCCCTCCAGAGAATGAAAAAGTCTACTTTGGTAGTTTAATCGAACAACGTCTAACCAGCACCCACAGACAAGATATCATCATGCCAACTTCAGCAATAAAATAACCTTAAAATAAATAAATAAATAAATAAATAACAAAATAATACAAATAAAAAAGTGGGGTGGGTGGGTGGGGGGAGGGGGTGTTGTGGAGGCTGGGAAATAACATACTCCAAATATCTCTCACATAAACAGGCAACACCTACACCAAACTGTAATGCCCTCCTTATGGAAAAAAAAGAAGAAGAAGAAGAAGAAGAGAGAGAGAGAGAGAGAGAGAGAGAGAGAGAGAGAGAGAGAGAGAGAGAGAGACTGATAAATGGTAAAATCCCTCTTAAAGTATGAAGCATGAAGGGATCCCGTGATACAACATGAATGAACGCCAGTGCTCCCAATTTACGTTTTCTGATTTGCATTTCCATTTCACTAGCGCGTAAACTTTTTTTTTTTTCTTTTTTTTTCAAATTCAACTTGAACCATATACCATTCAAGGCGACACTAAAACCTACGACTGTTAACTTTAACGGACAGACTTTATAAACAGAGCACTGAATGGTTTGCAGAATTATGCAAGATCATCAAAGTAAAAAGAAAAGTTGGAGAGATATTTCCGTTTGCTGTAACTATTACAACGAGAAGCAATCTATTTGGTGTACCCTGTGCCAGGTAAGTTTGATTCTAATTACAACTAGAAGCAATCTATTTGGTGTACCCTGTGCCAGGTAAGTAGGATTCTAACTACAAACAGAAGCAATCTGATGTACGCTGTGCCAGGTAAGTATTCTTCTAATTACAAACAGAAGCAATCTATTTGACATACCCTGTGCCAGGTAAGTATGCTTCTAATTACAAACAACGGCCATCCATTTGACATACTCTGTGTCAGGTAAGTATTCTTCTAATTAAAAACAAAAGCAATTTATTTTACGTACTTTGTGCAGGTAAGTATGCTTCTAATTACATCTAGAAGCAATCAATTTGGTGTTCCCCGTGCCAGGTAAGTATTTTTGTAATTACAACTAGCAGCAATCTATTTGGTGTACCCTAGGAAAAGTAAGTATGATTCTAATTACAACTAGAAGCACTCTATTTGGTGTACCCTGTGCCAGGTAAGTATTATTCTTATTACAAACAGTAGCAATCTATTTGACGTACTCTGCGCAGGTAAGTATGCTTCTAATTACATCTAGAAGCAATCTATTTGGTGTTCCCTGTGGCAGGTAAGTATTTTTCTAATTACAACTAGAAGCAATCTATTTGGTATACCTGAAGACAAGTAAGTATGATTCTCATTTCAACTAGAAGCAATGTATTTGGTGTAGCCTGTGCCAGGTAATTATTCTTCTAATCACAAACAGAAGCAACCTATTTAACGTACTCTGTACCAGGTAAGTATGCTTCTAGTTACATCTAGAAGCAATCTATTTGGTGTTCCCTGTGCCAGGTAAGTATTTTTCAACTTACAACTAGTAGCAATCTATTTGGTGTACCCTATGACAAGCAAGTATGATTCTAATTACACTAGAACCAATCTATTTGTTGTACTCTGTGCCAGGTAAGTATTCTTCTAATATAATCACAAACAGAAGCAATCTATTCAACACACTCTGTGCCAAGTAAGTATGCTTCTAATTACAAATAGAAACAATATATTTGGTGTATCCTGTGCCAGGTAATTATGCTTTTAATTACAATTAGAGGCAATCTATTTCGTGTACCCTGTGTCACGTACGTATTTTTCCAATTACAACTAGAAGCAATCTATTTGCTGTACTCTGTGCCATGTAAGGATGCTTCTAATTACATCTAGAAGCAATATTTTTGGTGTACCCTGTGACAGGTAAGTATGCTTCATATTACAACTAGAGGTAATCTATTTGGAGTACCCTATGTCAGGTAAGTATAAATTAAATTACAACTAGAAGCAATCAATTTGGCCTACCCTATGCCAGGTAAGTATGCTTCTAATTACAAACAGAAGCAATCTATTTGACGTACCCTGTGCCACGTAAGTATGCTTCTAGTTGTAATTAGAAGCATACTTACCAGGCACAGGGTACGCCAAATTGATTGCTTCTAGTTGTAAATAGAATTATACTTACATGACACAGGCTACGCCAAATAGATTGCCTGTAGTTGTAATTAGAAGCATACCTACTTGGGATAGGGTGTCTCTGTGTGTGTGCGTATGTGTTTGTACATATATGTGTGTTTGTGTTTGAAACCCAGTCCGTACTGTCTAGTATGAAGCTCCTTTTAATTCTCCCCAGATTCAATAAATTCTTGTACAGTCAAATCCAAATGTCCATCGACACTCTCCGGTCATCATTTTGACGGTATAATGATGGTTCTAGTCTGGCAACCAACGGGGTGAGCTTAGAGTGGCCGTTCTTTA
>NC_061107.1:40623434-40635934 GCF_015104395.2 Macrobrachium nipponense | reverse complement strand
CAATAGCCTTGGTATATTGCATGGATTCTCTCTCTTTCTGGAATATTACTATGATTATCATCATAGCACATCCTCCTGTTGTCATCTTCATTGCGGCCTGCGATCCACCCAAAAGATATGATATTGAGGCAAGTTGTAGAATGACACATTCAGACAATGTAAGAGTCTTATCTCAACGTTTTTGCATGAGTGTTTTATGAGTAGACTTAAAATATAAACGCTAAATCATTAAAGTATTCGCGCAAGACTAATATTGGGTGAAAATATCATAGTCTAGTAGTCTCTATTCACATTAAACGACTTTTCGTTCGATCTTCCTCATACCACAATATGTGACTTTACCGACAAAAGTCTATTTTTTCTAAAGAGCACATTAACATTAAATATGGGTAGGAAAAGAGCACCCTTAGAGACATCTTCACCTTCCTCGTCGCTTCTGACAGGGACGAGATAATCAAGCTTTTCATTTGTTACCAGAACGAAAAGGCGTCGAACCTCATAAGTGAAAATCCCTAGAGGATAGTAAGCGTAGCCTACCAACTATAATGCCCCGCCCAAAGATGCTCAACCATCTATGAAGGCATAGATAAAATGAGCCTCTTTGAGTGGATCTCATGTCGAAATGAAGATGACAACAGTAGGATGCGCTGTCATGATAATCATGGTAATATTCCAGAAAGAGAGTCATGCAATATACCGTGGCTATTGACATTTCAATCGACGGCTGCTTAATATGTATCCTTGATACAAATCTTACTGTAAGGCAAACACTTTAAATGTCACTCAATAGACATTTCATCCCCTCAGTACTTTCAAAAGACTGCAGGAAACATTTACAGCCTTTATGAGCGTCATCTCAAAGGTCGCGCCTGTAGAATCACACGATACTCGAGATTGCACTAATATAACCTTCACATCATCCATGCCTGTGAAGATAGACCTGGATAGTAGAATAATTAAATTGTCTGTCGGAGGTACCACCCGCTTGAATCTCTTCAGCAGTCGTCGCTAATCATGTTAGAAATTCACGTTACCTTGCTATCGAACGATAGTCAACGCCAGCATGATAGGCCGATTCTTTTAGTGGTTTATTTATTTATTTTTTTTTAAGCAGCATTTTACAGCAATTTCATTTGGGTTGATGCATATTCTTCAATTCTTTCTGGTGTAGAAAAGGTAGCTCCTTACAAAGCACAACTAAATGTGCTGTTTAGCTTTAGTGCTTCTATATTTCGCAGCTTTATTTTGTGAAAAACGCCTTGTAGCGGCTTCCAAAGTAGTAGCTTTAAATGATTCTGTTTCATAATATTGAATGAAACGAGCAGATAGTAATGCCTGTTATTTTAAGCTGTTTAGGGTCTTAAAATAATGAGCATTACCTGTAGATATTCAAGCGAGTGTTTCTAATTTCATGATGATCACTATATTAAGGTTTTTTTTATTCATTATTTTTGGTTATAGGCTTTTTTTTTTTCATATTAATTGCGACTATGCCCTATGTGAACAAATTTTGTAATTGAAATAAAAATATTGTCTTCATAATATCGACTTCCTTAATCAAAGCTTCAAGTTGCTTGTTAAAATATCTCATTCCATGAGCTCTCTCTCTCTCTCTCTCTCTCTCTCTCTCTCTCTCTCTCTCTCTCTCTCGTTAACAAGATCTTATTAAATGCTAATATGAGAAACACCTGGTAGAAATATTGTGTCGTAAATTATTTAAAAGATTTTTCTGGATTTTTGAGCCGTAAAGATAATATGTATGAGTGGCAACACGTGCGTGTGTGTCAGAAAGAGGGAGAGGGAGAGAGAGAGAGAGACAGAGACTGAGACAGAGACAAAGAGAGAGAGAGGATGGAGTACCACATCAATTCAATTTGTTATTCAGTTTAAACCATTATACCGAATATACTGAAGTATTTATATCTATTGAAATCCGATAACTGCCAAAGCGAGTAATGAATATTGAAGGCAACATATTACTATTGTGATGAAACATTCAAGATGTCAGCAGTAGTAAACTCTTAACTGGATGCATTTGAAATTACTTTGATTGTAACTGGAAATTCCTTTTCAATAGAATATTCAAGATACATTTTATGATGGTACGAGATACGACAAATAAATATTCGATCATCCAAATGGCATTGGCGTTGTGTCCGGTATAGATTAGCATTTGTTCGGCGCCAAAAAATTCTATGCTTTGTAGCAGTTATGTCTTTTAATTCATTACTCTTTTCCAGTTAATGTATATATATATATATATATATATATATATATATATATATATATATATATATATATATATAATATATATATATACACACACATACACATATGTATGTATATATATATATATATATATATATATATATATATATATATATATATATATATATATTGCTCTGTCTCTCACACCTATACAAATTATCACAATTACCTTAGTTGGCTTAATAATATTCCACTTATCAATAAATTGATCATCAAATACATTATGGAATTTACGTAATATATGAGATTTAAAGACCAACCTAGATTTGGATGTACTAATATCTAAAATATATTGATGTTAAAGATATGGAGTATACCTAATTAAAATTCTAATTTGAATTGCTTTGAATTACTATTGCATGCCATTTTTTTAACAAGGAAAAATTAACCTCTTTTTTTTTATTTTCTTAATATGACAATTATATAAAGGCATAAACGAACAGAAAACCATAATTATCGTTATAAAAATGCTTCAATTTGAAACAGGTTTACAATGACGGATTTAAAAAAATGGAATGCGTTACTTATGACTAAATTTACCATTTTTAGTATTATTGTACTAATAATTTGCATATGCGTATACTGCGCCCGGATGTGCGATAACAATGATAAAACAGGTTCAGTCAAAGAAAAATAAACGGTAATTATAAAAAAAAAAGCCGAGGAGTGATGATGTATCATTGTACCACTGACATTGAAATTCCTGACATTTTACCCATTCCCAAATCCACCCTAACTTTGCCTATCGTAATTTCCAGCCTCAAGAAATTAAAGGAAGTTTGTTTCCCGCTCTGAATAGATTAGAATTTGAGCCATTATTTTGCAAATTGTTGCTATGGATTTGTTGCTGCTTTGCTAATATTTTGTCTACTTCGTATTTTGTTTTGATTGGATTTAGGTGTCACAAGTATTAGATATTATGCCAAGCTCATTATACCAGGCGTTTCATTTTAACTTTATCGTTCTACGTTTTATGTATTTCTGTCATGTAAATGCGTGTGAATTTTAGTTTCTCAAAATTAGCAAACGAATATTATTTGCATGCAAGAGGGAACTAAGGAATTTGATGTTCCCAATTTTTTTTTTTTCTTTTTTTGTGCTATTGCTTATAAGGCAGGGTTTCTTTTTCTGTTCGTTGATGGACAATTTAGTGTGATTCTTTATGCACAAGCCATTCATATTTTGAGCGGATGGACTGTTCATAAGAAAGCATAGAGAAATACCGAAGATTGTAAAAAAAAAAAAATAAATATTTACCCCAAGTTACATTATCAATATAATTGGTAAAGTAGATTTTTTTTTTTTTTTTACGTTTATGTCAACATAACTTATAGTAATCAGATAACTGACAGCAGCCTTGAACAATGAGCATGACGAAATTAGCATAATTATTTTACCATCAAAAATCCCCTCAGAATGAGCAACTGCGTAGGGTATTTGAGAAACACATATCACTTTTGTTGTTTTGTCCATGATTTTTTTCTTTTTAGATGCCCCTCTCTTTCTGGAAAATAATAAGGTACTATTGTAAAGTATCTATTTATACGTGTGTTTGGAGATAATTTCTAAAAATAAATGGATTAAATCTTTATACTCTCAAATCGTTATATTAGAATTAAGAATTTGACCGGATATCGCAAAACTGTTGACAAACAATACTTGCAACAATAACGGAAAATTCCCAAACGTACCTTAATTTTTGTAAATTTTTCCGTAAATTACTCTAACGTGGTTCACGGATTTCATCTGGTCCGCATATTTTAATACATTTTAATTTTTTTTTTTTGCCACTTAAACCTCCTGTTCCTTCGATGCATAGAGGCTTTTGTCATCGGTTATTCAGCGGTAAGTTGACTGTATGGTTGATGATGGTATGCTGAGGTAGTTTTATCATGCAAGGTTAAACATTCGGATGAAAGGGAAATAGGAATCTACTATAACGGAAAAATATAGTTACAATTCTAGACATTAAAACCCGGAACGATATTTTTAGACCCCAGCAACCTTGATCCCAGATATGCTGTGGTAGTTTTCCAAATCATTGTGCCACAATCATCATTATCATGGGTCATCACAGCAACAATGAAACATGGAGAACCTGGTGGGGACACAATTAGCTAAGCTAGATTAAAAAAGAATTAAGCATTTCTAATTTCCTTCAAGTACAATATTGTATATGATATAATATTCGTCATATTAGAATGTGCATCACTGCAGTACGCATACGTATTGTTCTTCTGTCTATGGGGAGAAAAAAGTATTGATATTAACTTTGGCCCTTTGCTTGCTCTAGTCTCATTAAGAATAGGCTAGAATACCAGAATCATTTTTATTGGAGAGAGAGAGAGAGAGAGAGAGAGAGAGAGAGAGAGAGAGAGAGAGAGAGAGAGAGCATACTGTGCGAAGATATGAAATGTTCTATGTTGTTTGCGTAAGTATTTATCGATTAATCCCACAGTGTATATATTTACACACATATCACTAAATCTGGGCTTACATATGCCGCGTAACATTCTTTCTTAAACCACTTAATTTCAGGAACGTATCTATGACGGACAGGGCAACTGCGAAAGTAAAAACTATTAAAGCAAATGGAAAATAACTCCAGCATATTACAACCTCTTCCTAAAGTAAATCGATGGAATCAGAGGTGAGGCATATTCGCTGGCGCTCGCTAATGCTTGCAGATAGATAAGAGTATGGGCTTAATGAATAATATACTACTTTTCATCAGAATTATATAAAAAAGAACCTAATGCTTAAAAGGTTATAAACCTTTTCAACTTGGGTAGGCAATACTAGAAAAGATTGAAATAGTACATTAGCTGACGTGAAAGGAATCTTATTGTTGATTATATAATAAAAGATTAAAATGAATAATAAGCGCCATATACATATATATAGTATATATATATATATATAGTATATATATATATATATATATATATGTGTGTGTGTGTGTGTGTGTGTGTGTGTGAGTGTGTGTGTGTATGTGTGTGTGTGTGTGTAAAGCTTAAAGGCTCTAGCTTATGTTCGTCAAGATTAAGTATGAAAGTCACTGTCAGCTATAATGCAATATCTATCAGAACTGATTTTAACAAAACATTAGAGTATTTTCAGTAGGACCTTTGGGAAACATGGCGACCAACACCATTTCTCACTCATGCCGAGTGCTATTTTAAACTAACAGTATAGTTATAAGCAAAATTATCAATCTCTGCTTGATGCCATATCAGATTGAACGATGCTGGTGTTCTGACAACCTAATGACATCAACAGAAACCATCTGTTTCTGCGAGGACAGGAGAGAACCTCCAACGCTTTGCCTGGTTGTCAATCGAGATATAAATAGTGTTCATTGCCACTTACATACAGACTTTGTAGTTCTGAAAGGCTTCCCTGTTCAACTCTAGTCTGGTATTTCGTTTGCCTTCTTCTAGCCTTCAATGCAAGATTTGATAATGATAAGACGATAACTTTCGTTATGCTCTAGGGAGTAGACCTTCTCTAGGGCTTAGTATTAAGAATAATGGCTGCTTTTACGGCATTCAATTTATGTAGAGTGTTCTCTATTCTTCTTAATATCTTCTTTTCATTAATGCGTAGCTGGTGTATCAGATTTATAAAGGACATGAAAACTTTTCTTATTACTTCAGCTGTATTACATCTGACGTTTCAAACGAGCTCGTGACTCAAGTTTCAGTCTTTCGCTGTAGAGAACATTAATGATTCACCTGTGCATCGTTTGTTCTTTGTTGAGAAAATGGTATATTTGATAGCGAGTAAGTTGGCAACGTAATGTCAGAGGGCAAAGATAAATGTTTGGCACTGTGATCAGCTACACGTAGCATTAGAGTTGAAAGAAAGTTAAGGATTTTTTTTGTTTACCATTACAAGTGTTGCACATATATGAGAGAACGTTTGTTCATATATTCTAAAATAGATATGATCTTCTATATTCCTTTAAAAACTATTCGAATCATCTTTTCCTTTCTCTTGGAATTAATCTTAAGCAAAAATGTTCCCTTGCATAGTGAATACAAGAATTTAAAAATATTGGGTAACACTTCAGTCTTTTCCATCATGATGGTAATCACTGATTTACTTCGTGAGTCTATCTATCTGTCGGCAGGGTTATTTCCAAATAATGTGCTTTTCTTGGGTTTTGGCTCCAACACAACTTGTTTTTTATCATTAGCAAACCTTTCATGCTGACTCTGGTTATGTCTGTCATTCTGTTCCTTCCAAGCGATATCTGTCACTTCCAAGCGATAAGAGAAAATATTTCTTAGTGCTTACTTAAGAATAAAAGAAGATTTGCACATTATTTCCCTTTTACTCTTATTTACATTCTTCATGTTTAACGTATCTAAGTACTCATGAAATATAGCAACGCCATATACATGAAGTCTATATGGATATATTCATATAGAGACAAGCTTATTATGCCAGTTGAATGGGTCTTGATAAATTTCATAAAGGTGAGGAAAACCAAGCGATCTACTTAAGAATGCAGATGCAAGTTCCAGGGGCAAGGTGATTGGTCTATGAATATTAGGGTTAATTTGTTTGGAGCCACAGGAAAAGAGCTCATTAGGTATATCTCCAAACAGCTAAATATCTGGAAGGCCTCCTTCTCCATCGGTAAAACATTATTTTCACCCCTCGAGGATAACTCAATAAGATCATCAAAGCTTATTTTGGGAAGTAATTACTCTAAATAAAGAGGCTTCATTCTGTACTAAGGCCGACGGAACTGGCGACTTGATAAGCTTTTATAGTCTGGGACAGAGAGAATCAACTGTTGTTAGGGTCCCGCCCACCACCGAAAGATGCAATAGATCTTTTTCATACAAGACGGAAAGTAATAAAGTGAAACATTACAATAATATACAAGAAATCAAAGTTTCCAGTGATATTGGATTTTAGGTCAAATGAACTTATCAAGGGTTACGTTAAAGGTAACGGATTCTTTATAAAACTCATTTGAATATATTTGTTGTTTCAGTTTCTTTATTTTTCTATTTTAGATATTTGTGAAGTTTAAGAGGAAACCGAGTTGCCTTTTTCAACTGTAACTATTGCAAGATTTTACAAGATTAACTTTTATGAAATAGACCTTTCTCGAAATGGCAGATATGATTGTTAATTATATCTGTTACGTTTATTACGATGTAAATCAAATCTAACTACCTGAAGGACACCAAATTTCGAAAGGTTTATTGTTTTGTAACATAAGAGGCCAAAGATACGTTGCTGTTTTTATCTTTTAGATATATCTACTAATTGCTTAAATCGATATTAAGATAAAAAAAAAAGTACAACATATTCTTATTTCTAACGAGAACTCTAAGAAAAAAATCATTCATAACATTTCGTGAAACCGAAAACGGTTGTCATTTGCATCCATCAAGGGAAGTCTGAAGTAATAGTAATGTCGCTGACATTAGAAATACACCAATTATGTTTTGGAATTCATATTTCAAAGCTATTATCTCTCTCTTTCAGGAAATAGGAAAGCATTTCAACTGTACCTGCAGTTTTTGGGGTAATTTAATGAGTATCGCTGCGTGTTTGGTGGCAAGAGGATAGGAGGTATAAGGCATCTGTAAACTCTATTACGAAAGCTGCATTGCTGTTGTGCGTTGAAAGATATACAGATATCGAATAGACTGTACTCACTGACCCAAAGAACCATTATATATACATATGAACACAGCGGCACCCACTCACACACACATATACATGTTATTACCTGTCCTATAGAAGGTGATTAAGAATCTTAGTGAAGAGAGCAAAAAATCTATCGAGAGGCAATTGAAATGTTCAACACGAAGTCGTGTGTTATGGAAAAAGCTTCGAGATGTCAACCTGTCGATCACTGAACATTTTGAGGGAATGATCGGGAGATACTGAAGAAGTAAAACGTATCAAATCATGGAGACGTGAGCGCGCGTGCGCAAATTGACCCAGCGGGTGCACTACATGTCTTAAAGTGTCACATGATCATGGCGTCAAGAAAGACTGCGAGCAGAATCATGGGAACGCTCGCATTTGTGGGTTCGTAAGTCCATCAGGGTGTGTGCAAAGAACCTTCTAGAAGGATTTAGTGCGTTTGGATGAACGACCATCAGGACCCGCATGAGTGGATTAAAATGAAGTATCTGATGAAAACGAATCATTAAACGGCAAACTCTTTAAGCGACTTCCGGTGAGGGAGGCACGCGGAGGGTCTAGGGTTAAGGTAATCACGTTGGAAGATAAAAGACATTTGTTGAACATTGAACAATTTACAGTTGCCACGAGAGAACCCGAAGCGCAGTATACATTAAGATTTTTTTAAAATTTTCAATTGCATTATTTTATGCTCATCCATTCTTATTTTGATTTCTGAAGATTATGATTTATTTTCCCAGAGGGGATTCAATATCGCCAAAATGGCAATTCTGACTTTTATTGACTGACCCGTTAATATTTCTGTTTGGGGAAAATCGTGATAACGATGTGAATTAATGTCTTGTATGGGAATTCTTGTGGCAATCATTTGAGGACGGCTTGTCTTTCCTACGTATTTGTTTTTTTCCAATTCATGTAATCTTTTTTTATCTTGTTAGTTTTTAGGGGAAATAATGATTCTATTTTTGATATCTTGAAGTTTGGTCTAGCCCTATTTGTGGCCTTGTCTAAAAGAAAAAAAAAAAGCTTGATAATGTCGTTGTCCTCGAACGTCTGGCACCTACCATAGGAGATTTCTGCAACTGGCGTCCTTGCTACTATTTTCAGTCACTAAATCCGGGACTAGACCAAACTTCAAGATATCAAAAATAGAGTCTTTATTTCCCCTAAAAACTAACAAGATAAAAAAGATTACATGAATTGGAAAAAAACAAATACGTAGCGTAACCACTCATAGCAAAGACAAGCCATCCTCAAACGACTGCCACAAGAACTCCCATACAAGACTTTAATTCATATAGCTATCGCGATTTCCCCCAAACATAGAAAAATGAATCTCTGTCAATAAAAGTCAGAATTGCCCTTTTGGCAATATATATATATATATATATATATATATATATATATATATATATATATATATATATATATATATATATATATTACAAGATCTATTTGTGGCCTTGTCTAAAAAAAAAAATTTAATAAAAGTCGATATCTACTCTGGGGTCTATATGTCGGTGGACTAACTCCCAGCCTTATCCAATAGTGAATGACAGAAAAAGTTACATTTGTGAAATATATACTGGGAGATATGCCCTTAGGTGATGTCTGGGGTCACTGCCAAGCTAATGTTGGTTCTGTTAATTGTCTAAATCCACTTCATTCTTGCCTTAAGGAAGATATTATCAATATGGTCAGAGTCCCAGGCTCCATAGGAATGGTTAATCCTATTATCTTGTTTTATCAATAAAGATTCTACCATCTGACATTTGTATTGACAGCTGCTCTTGTATAAAATTTGGGATTTGCTCCAGTGTGTGTTATGGTTCATGTTATTTATATGATGGAAACTTGTCAAACTATTTTGTCCATATCTAACTGATTGTTTATGTAGAGTTAATCTTTTCAAGAGAGATTTTCCTGTGAATCCATAGTATGACTTACCACAATCCCTACAGGCATTTCATAAACCCATATGTCTTTATACACACACACACACACACACACACACACACACACACACACACACACACACACATATATATATATATATATATATATATATATATATATATATATGTATATATGTATGTATATATATAACGAGTTTTTAGGACCAAATGATACTCGTTCAAACAAAATGAAACAAACTGCTAACAGGCAATTACACCTACCCTTGTCCGCTGCAGATCATTCAGGGAAGTTAGCTGAAAATGCAAGCTAGGCGAATAAATCCCCAAAATTACAAAGAATGGAATAAAATCAGTTAATAGAAATTTAATAAAAGGAATTAACACTGACCCCCCAAAGAACATTAAACTATCGTTTCCTCTCCAAATCATATTTAAGTAAGCACCCTCTCTTATTCTCATTATGTCCGACTAACCATAACATTTTAATAAGTTAGTAAAAATCTTAGAGAATCTATTATTCTATATGGTGACTTTCTACCCATCTGAAATAAAGAGACCACTATTGTGACACCACTTTAACCATGAAAGTTAATCAAAAAGAATGTGCACTGCATCACACTTCTCTTTCTCCAGACACAATAATTATCACATCAAAGGTTAACTTTTTCAAAGTTCTTTATTACGTTACCTTATTCGATGGGTCGCAACACCTCTCAACACCTCTTCCTAGCGTGGTCCGCACTCTGTCACAAGTAATAAATGAGTGCTCTCTCTCAGCACTTATCTCCCCATAACAAAAGTCATATATTGTTCGTTATGAACACTCATGCAGACAGGCCTTGTGTTGCACCCAGCAAACACAGGTGCCTCACGCCCAAAGCGTGTGATCTTTGAGGCATCATCGACCTCAAAGTGCATTGGTCAACTTTTCCTGGCTGTTTTTCATTTCAGCATGTTTGAGGAATGCAGCGCTTGCCTCTAACCGACTTGTCTCTAACCGGAAAGAGCTGAGATTAACAATTCACTACCGCGCCTTTAAGATGGCTCGGCCACCTATGTCTTTTGTGAACTCCTGTCACACACCATGTCGGCTACTGGTATATACTAGTCCATAATGTTTGCAAGATAGCCCTTATAACACATATTTCGACTATCATTATGGCTACCATAACTGCAATCACTGGAACTGTGTAGCATTTGTCGAAGAAGAATTCATCCTCGTCATTATCCTCAAGCAGTAGAATCATAACCGTCTCCAATGTAGGCGGAACTTGAACCACCTCGTACTTTCCATGTAAGTGTTTCAAAAACACCTTTGTTGAATAATTGTAGCTCCTGGCTGAGTGCGTGAACCATCTCAAAACAACTCAGCATGCGGCATTATTCAGCGTCGGCAACCCCTGTAGGTATATCCTTTGCTGAACTGTAGATTCGACGTCTTCCAATGAAGGAATCGTAACCACCACCTCGTTGTCAACTTGAAATATCCCGTGACTCCCATGCAAGTGCGTCTTGCACCCGCCCCATAAATAATTGTAGAGTCCGGATTTGTCCCAGAATATATCCTGAGATGATCCACCGATGACATCTTGTGCATTGTAAAGGTGATCCATAACATTGCCGCTCATGTATAGATCCGACCTCTGGTGTTGTAGATCCAAGCTGTTTCCATTGTCACCATCACATGAAGTTGGGAATTCTCTAAAGTCATTGTGAGTCAGTATTTGAAAAGTCGACATGATCATAGAATACCTAAAGTCTTGCTTTAACACACTTATCTATCATCAACTAATATACCCAATCTCATAGTCAATTATTAAAAATTCCTCATTAAAACAAAATATGATCTTTACCCATTGAATCCTCATAACTAATCCTATATCTGACGAATACACTATCAAAAATCCTGCATAATGCCTATACAGCAAAACCACTGTAATGTTTATACAGTTAACCTCCATCAAATATAATGCCGAATATCACTTCTATGTTACAAGTATTCCCAGATAAATGCTACCTCCATTCTATAATAAAAATGCTATGTAAAGCTTAACCCCGTTTACAAGTTTCACTTGTAGGAAAAAAAATAATGACAGTAATTAAACTTTTCCCATAACAGAATGTAACAGAGAGAAATATATATATAGATATATTATCTATAATATATATAGAATATATATATATTATATTAATATATATAATATACTTCATTATGAGGTATGTAGATTGGTATATTATATAGATAGTATCATATATATAGATATAAATATAGATATATATATATACATATCTAGATCATCTTTAATAATATATCTATATATATATAGGATATATTCATATATATATAATATAGTATATATACATATTATATATATAGATATATATATATTAAATGTATATTATATATAGTATATATATATATATAGATATATATATATTATATATCTATTAGTATATATATATATATAGATATATAATATATCTATATAGATATATATCATGTATATAAAAATATCTATATATATATATATATATATATATATATATATATATATATATATATATATTATGTGTATATATATATCTATATTATATTATTTTATTTATGTTATTATATTTATATCTATATATATATATATA
>NC_061107.1:40615934-40620934 GCF_015104395.2 Macrobrachium nipponense | reverse complement strand
TACGATCTGTCGTGTCTCCTTTACTTTCGCTAGTCCTTAATTTATATTTGATTTTCCTGACCAACAGATTACCTTCTAATTCTAAACCCGAAAAAGGTAACTTATAAAATTTCCTGACTAATTCCCCTCTAATAAATGCTTTTTGCATCTGCCAAAATTTCATCTTCATCCTACCTTTGTTCAATGGGACCCATATCCCATTGTATAGCATCACTAGTAACTGGCACAACTTGAAATCCTTCCGTGTCATAAAAACTTCTACTTAGGGCATCCACAACTATATCTAATTTGCCTTCTATATATTTGAGCTTTGCATCGAAATCCTAAGTCCCTGATAGTTAAAAAAACCATCAAGCTTTTTTAGGTGACAAAATGGCCTTATTAAAGATCCAATAATGGCTTGTCCTCTGTAAGGATTTCTACTTTATTCCCCTTTGGTAGCATTTCAAAATGAACCAAACTTGATACTACTGCAAAGGCTTCTTTATCTATGGTAGCCATTAATCTTTCATTGCTGCCCTTTGTCTTAAACTTCCTGCTGTAAAATGTTGTGGAATTGAATTTCCCATCAAACTTTTGCATAAGGCAAGCACCTATACCCTCTTGACTAGCATCAGTCACTAATGTAAATGGTTTGCTAAAAGCTGGAAATTTCAAAACTGGGGGATCCATTAACGCATCCTTAAGTTTCTGAAAACTATCATTCTGGGGTTTCCCCCAATGAAATTTAATGTTTTCCCGTAATATATCTGTTAGAGGAGCTGCTATGTTAGAAAAGCTTTTCACAAATCTACGTTAGTACCCTGCCATACCTAGGAATGACTTAATTTCTTTCTTTGATCTTGGGGTGCGAAAATCTGCTATTGCTTTGACTATATTGTTATTTACTCTAACCCCCTCCTTGGATATGACATGACCTAAATATGTAATTTGCTTTTTCAAGAATGAACACTTAGCTAGCTTAATTTTCAATCCTGCTAATCTAAGTCTCCTAAGTACTTCCTTAAGCACTTCCCGGTGTTGCACGGTCGAGTCTGTTACAATTAATATGTCATCCATGCATACAAAAACATTTTTATCCAATAACCCGTGCAAAACTGTGTTCACCAACCTGGCAAAGGTCATCGGACTGCCCGATAACCCAAACAGCATCCTCGTAAATTCATAGTGTCTCACTAAGAGGGACCTACAGAAAACCCTGAGCTAAATCAATTGAGCTATAAATATTATTTCCCCGGAATTCTACAAAAAGATCTGGTATGCATGCGACCGGATAACGGTCAGGGACTGTTTTTTCACTTAAACGTCTAAAATTTACGCATACTCAGACAGAACCTACCTTCTTAGGCACTGTTAACAGAGGAAAGTTATATGGAGACACACTAGGGCTAATGATTCCTTCCTCTTCCCATTTATTGACCTCTTTCTCTACCTGTTCTCTGATTTTGAAAGGTATGCGGCATGCAGGAATAAAAATAGATTTTGTGCCTTTCTCTAAGGTTACCTTATGTTCTAACACATTAGTCAATCCCAGTTTATCTCCTTGTAAAGGTACTGTATCCCCAAATTCTGCCGAGAGCTTACTTACCACTTCAATTTGCTCATTATAATCCGTATTGGCTAAATGTCCAACTGAATATTCGCTTCCTTGATCGTGTTTCTGCCTCTGCAAACTCAGATTTCCCCTCTACAATTGCCACTGAACCACTGCCATTACTCCAGTCTTGGAGATCTACCATGTATGTATTCTTCTGGTATTTCTTAACTGTATCATGACAGTTCAGTAATTCTATCCATGTAACGCCAGTGTTTGATTCACTGTTTACTGATGCAGTGCTAATAACCCCTCTTAGTTTCTCACTACCCTCAATTATGCATTCTTCCACAAGTTTTTTCACTTCCCTCAACTTGACTTTTACCATAGTCTTTGAACCTGGCATCAACATAACATCCTCTGATAACACATTTATATTTGTAGTTAGTACCTCCCTGTTCCACGATCACATAAATATCACCACCCATGGTTCTCATTGCATCCACCCTATTGTTAGTATTAGCAATAATATCAATATTAGTATCAGTATCACCATCCATAATGCCATTGTCACACCCACCAAAATTGCTACCACTGTAGCCCCCAATATCCGGTTTAACATCACCAGTTATTCCCCATATCATCAGTGTGGGTTTCATTATCACCACTCCCCATATCCCTGGTATCATCACCATTAGCACCGTCGAACGCACCCCCATTTTCAACAATCCTCTTATCCTCATTTTCACTTGTGTCCTCATAAGGGATAAAAACACCGGGTATTCCAACCGTTACACCACTAACACCCGCATGGACCGAAATCTTGTGTCTTCTACATGCCGGATGGCCCACCAAAGTCTGTTGCCTAATGCAACCCCTTTTATAACTAAAAATGATTCTATTAGCACTCTCTCACCCAGAGTAAACCGTATTCTAACAAAACCCAGGGTGTTCAATCTATGAGCTTGCACATCACACACCGTCTCTGTTGAGGGTTTCAAAGGGTAAAGGTAGAACATGGATTGATACAATTCCTTTGCACTCTTAAGTGACCTGCCTGGAAAGTTCTCGTATTGTAACACCCAGACATTTGGGGTATAGGTCTCGCATCTTTCCTTATCTGAGACGGACAAGCTTGCCAATAGTGATCCACACTCTTACGCATTCCACAATATTTGACTCTACATACTTTCTTTGTGTGCCCTGGTTTATTAAAATTGTAGCAACGCAACTGCTGCTGCCTTTGATCGATCAATCCTCTACTATATTCTACTTTTGCACACAAATGGGGAGAACAAAATTCTGCGTCTCTTTGCACCGTATTTCTCGGACCGGCCCCATTGAAAATTGTATTATCCACCGTGGGACATTTGAACATATTTTTCTGAAATTGGGCATAAATTAGTTTTTCGTCTGATGTAGGTTCAATCTTTTCATCAAAACTGTCCACTATTGCATCTAGTGCATCATGTAATAGCATCGCAAAATGGATCAGTTTATATAAATTGTTGAGTGAGACATTATCCCCATTAACCCATTTAGAATTTTTCAATTTCTGTATCCATTCTCCCGCTGAGTAAAAAAGATTTGAGCTATGCTCAATAATGCTTTTTGTGCCATTCTGGATTTTGTACAGCCCTCTTAAATCTCTCACCATATCACCGTGTTCCTTTGAGCCATAAGTCGCTATTAAAAATGCTTGTAAATCGGTCCATGACCGACACTTTGCATACTGAGAGCTCCAACACCGGTATGAAAGATCACCTTTACTGAAATATAACAAGTCTTTTGCCTCCGTGAATGCCTCTATATCAACTGTAATCCCCTTGGCATTTAAATAGTTATTTACCCCCTCAATAAAAATTTAAACTTGTTGTGAAAGAACTCCATCTACAATGCCACGGAACGGGCTGACACCCACATCAAAATTCGTTATCCTGTGAACCAGAGAATGGTTACCTCTTGTGTCAGCCATTTTGCTTTCTTTATAAAAACCCTTATACATCAGGGTCCACCCCGACCTCAGTAACATTGATTATATTTTTGCATAGACAAACCCCAACCCCTCAAAAAAAAAATTAGTAATAATCATCCACCAATAAAAGATAAGATAAACATGCACCGCGCCCAACAAACCGCCATATCAACTCGGCACTGCTCAGGTTCAAGGTAATCTGCTGTCATATAAAACACAAGGTTACGCTGGGGAAAAAAAAAAAACATGAAGAAGATCAATTCGAGAGAAAACTGCTTAAATCAGCATCCGTTCGTTCAGCTGCCACTGCCTCTCTCTCTCTCTCTCTCTCTCTCTCTCTCTCTCTCTCTCTCTCTCTCTCTCTCTCTCTCTCTCTCATGCCAAGCATAAGGGCATAACTCACAATACCACTTTTCCCCTGTATTTTTTTACCACAAAACCACTAATGTCCATCGAATCTCAAGGGAAATCAAAATAAAAGACACTTTTGAGTAAATTAACACCAATTAAAAAAAAGAAAAGAAAGGAAGGAAATATAAAATTATACATGCACGTCTTCATAGAGCCAAATGTCGGTGGTACCTGTCTACACATTGCAACTGAGCATAATTCATTCCCGTTATGCCATAAATACTCTTTAATACCCTCTCATAACACAGAAATACATCTCCACACTAAACCACTGCTAGGAAAACTGCCCCACATGGCCGCACCTAAGTTTCTTCGCCTAAGTCAGCAATAAAGCAAGTTGTCCGATACATACTTACAAACACTCTCGCCAAAATATGCCTAATCTATATATAGTCTCTTCGGAGGCGCTACCTATGGCCCTAATGAACATTTTTATCGTTGCCACCAACTCTTAAAAGAGTTTTTAGGACCAAATGATACTCGTTTAAACAAAATGAAACAAACTGCTAACAGGCAACTACACCTAACCTTGTTCGCTGCAGATCATTCTGGGAAGTTAGCTGAAAATGCAAGCTAGGCGAATAAATCACTGTAGTTACAAAAAATATACTTTTTATTTCCCAAATTAGCTAACTTTGAAATAGAATAAAATCAATTAATAAAAAAGGAATAAGATGAATTAACTCTGACCCCACAAAAGACGTTAAACTATCGTTTCCTCTCCAAATGATATTTAAGTAAGCACCCCCTTTTATTCACATTATGTCCGACTAACCATAAAATTTGAATAAGTAAATAAAAGTCTTAGAGAATCCATTTTCTATATGGTGGCTTTGAACCCTCTCAAATAAAGAGACCACAATTATTACACCACTTTAATCATGAAAGTTAATCAAAAAGAATGTGTACCGCACCGCACTCCTCTTTCTCCAGACCCAATGATTATCACTTCAAAGGTTAACTTTTTCAAAGTTCTTTCCTACGTTACCTTATTCGATGGGTCCGCAACACCTCGCAACACCTCTTCCAGGCGTGGTCCGCACTCTGTTACGAGTAATCAATTAGTGCTCTCTCTCAGCA
>NC_061107.1:40610934-40613434 GCF_015104395.2 Macrobrachium nipponense | reverse complement strand
ATAACTTCATTTTTCTACTCAGCACAAGAGTAAAATAAATTGCCTTTATTTCGATATAAAAGTTATTACTACTTGTGTTAAGCATGGTATGACAAAGTGCAGTGGAACAAAGGCAAAATGCACAAACAAGTTGTAGGTTATAGGTAAGTGACACCTGTTGGCTACACTTTTTAGAAAAATAAATATCTTATTTTTATTTACGACGAGAAAATTCAACACTTTCCGTTTCCAATAAATTACGCTAACTGATAAGGGGATGGAACACTAGCAGCTGCAGCAATTAAATAAAAAAAAGGAAGACGCAACATAGCGTAAAACAGTGAAACGTATATTTTTATACAATAATGATATTATATAGGTTGTTATGCAGTTGTCCTCGCAGCGCCGTGTATACTATATATATATATATATATATATATATATATATATATATATATATATAGTATATATATATATATATATATATATATATATATATATACATATATATGTGTGTGTGTGTGTGTGTAATTACATGACTGAATTTGAGTAAGAACTTTAGAGAAGGAAGATAATTTTTTTTTTTTAGAAAATGCAAAACTTATCGAGCGTTTTGCATATTCCTTGAATGTTAGTGACAGAACAGAGTCAGATCTTAATAATGCAAGAGACAAGGGGTAAGCGAATATTTTGGGATCCTTGTGATTGTGACTTTTGAGGATGCGAGGTAGATAATCAATAGCATGAATAATGGAAAGGCTCTGAGAGTTGATGGAATTACAAGTGAGTCACGGTGGTGTTGGGAAAGAGTTATTTAAGAACCAAAATGTATGTAGGTGACAGAAAGGTTTCATAGTATAGAATATAGCATTTAGGCCAAATGCCATGCAGTGGGACCTATTAGGTCATTCAGCGCTGAAACAGAAATTGACAGTAGGACGGTTTGAAAATCTCTAAGCAGAGGGTGGAAGGTAAGAAGATAGAAAGAAAATATGAACGGGGGTACAGTAAAAGGCATGTAAGTCGTTGCAGCTAGGTGTCGAAGGTACGCTGCAAAGAACTTTAACTAAGTAATGCATGAGGCGTAATGTAGTTCTATCCCTTATGGGTGGAAAAGGTTTCATAAACGAAAGAAAAATAAAAGGTTTCATAAGTGAAGCGAAAAGTGCTCTTTCACATATAGTTAAATTAATAGAGGATAAACTACGTAAGATACTGATGTAAGGTTATGGTAGGATTTTGAAATAGAAAGTAAAAAATTACAGCTGGATTGGTAGGATAAGGTGTTTGTGGGTTTAATCACCAAAGTGAGGCGTATGGATCAGTATAAAATGACAATGAATTGAAGTAAAAAGAGATGACAGAATAAATCAAAGCCTTCAGATTATTAACCGCTGTTCAAATATAGCCAGACACTCGGATAATTAGTTTAAAATCTTATAGAGAATTTTATTTACGAGTTCAATCATTAGCCAGATAGTTTCTCATTTTTCCTTTCATTACCTTTTGATCTCTCTTCAAAGCTTACCTTTAACACATTTATTCCCACGGCACCTGTACATTACATACCTGTCACACCACGCAATTCCTAGCAGTGTCCCTTTTTTCTCAAAATTCTGTCTTATAGATATTTTCTTTATATATGTATGTTCAATATGTTCTGTGAATAAGTTTTTGTATAACAAAGATCAGAATGTTCCGCCCTGTATAATCCTTTAATTGTCTTGTCCCAGTGTCTTAGCAGTTGGACTTAATATTCTTCTTCTTGAATTGTACCCATTTTTTGCTTGTTTGGAAAGGTTACTCATTCTTCAGGTGTGTTGGATTCTAGGTATTAATCTCCTTATTATCCCTATCTGTCACTTATGCGACCTTTCCTGTACTCTCAGTTTCTCATGTGAGTCAGTTTGTCTGCTAAGTAAAGGACGTTGAATCAAAAGATCTTCCAAAAACCTCGTCTGTTATTTTTATTTTTCCTTCGTGGCTTATAACTATTTATATATATATATATATATATATATATAATATATATATATATATATATATATATATATATATATATATATTATATTCTATATATAGAGTTTCACACCGACACTCAAAGTATTTATTTGGAATAAGTCAAGATCCCAAACTTGAAGCTGATAGCATAAATTGGCGTAAATGTATATATATATAATATATTATATATATTTATAATATATAATAATATCTATATAATTATCTATATATATATATATTATATATATTATATATTATATTTAATTTACGCAATTTATGTATCAGCTTCAAGTTTGGTCTTGACTTATTCCAAATAAATACTTTGAGTGTCGGTGTGAACTCTATTTCAGATCAGTTCATATTGTGTTGTAGTCAATATTTCCAGCGTCATACCCATTGATGTATTATTTCTCTCTCTCTCTCTCTCTCTCTCTCTCTCTCTCTCTCTCTCTCTCTCTCTACAACGCTACCGAGGAAGAGGTGGGTTTGATGCAGTCTTTAAAACAAAAAATACCTGAGC
>NC_061107.1:40605934-40608434 GCF_015104395.2 Macrobrachium nipponense | reverse complement strand
AAAAAAAAAAGATAATCAGGAATTAGCAGAACTATTTGATATTTTGAGACGGGGACTGAAGCATTGGATGTGGTTTTATGATTCCAACTTTTGTTCTTTTATTTCTTACTTTTATAAGATTTTTTATATTTAACATTTATTTTTTTATTATTTTTTTTCTCTTTGGTGATACTAGGCACATATCCCTCCACATTGCCACAAAAATCCGATTCTTTGGAATTTTTTCACAGATGAAACCTACTTTCGTGTAGCTAAGTTGGTGAAATGGCAGGATAAGGAGATCAAGACAGCTAACTAATGGAAGGTTTGGAATGTTTCAGAGTATCTTTTGATTTTAATACCTGCAAATATGTCAATGTCAAATAAAGAAAAAGCAAGAGAAGAAAAATAACTGAACTTCCCTTTGCTTATAAGGGTAAGAAAAGGTAATCCTATTAATCGCATAGATTAAATGTATGCAATAAAAAAGATAGTTCATGTTCGCGTAGAATATTCCAAAGTAAAATAATTTTGCCATCACTCATGCATTATAGATTTACAAAAATTTATAATGCTTGAAAATAAAATACGTCGCATATTTCTCTAGGGAATTTTAGGTATCGTTCCACAGGCGATCATTGCAAATAAGAGTTTATAAATAGTTTCTTTTTTTTTCATAGAAACCAACCAGACAACTGCCCATCACAATGTATATGTGTAGTAATCCACATCAATAATACATCCCAAATATATTCCATTCTAAAGTGTTGATGGATTAGGATTTCATGAATATTCTTCACCTCCTGACAATAAACCATTAGGCTATTGTTTAAACTCAGCTAGTGGGATCAAAGCGATTAGAAAAATATCAATACTCAAATATTTGGTGGGTCTTACATGGCCGGTGGGGACATTAAGCCAAATCTGTTGATCCATCCATGAGGTGTGTATTTGATAACAGATGAATACATTCGTTTGATTCTTTAATTTCTAGGGCCAATTTAGGTGGTAAATAGCAAGCTCTCCTTTCTTTTTACTTTTGTCGATGAACAGTGCTCTGCCGTAAATGGACTTCTGTCAGTGCCCAGCAAGGCCAATACAGTACTATATTGGCCTTGGTGCCCAGTTAGAGTATTTTATCATTGTCAGTTATCGTAATATACGCTTTGACCTTGACGGCATTTGTAATTTAATTTTCAGTGGAAGGTAATGTACTTCTGTAGGTGGTCTTTTAAGGGTCCTTTTCTCTCAATTAACTTTATTTTCTATTTATTTATTTTTTTAATATTCACAACTTAAGTAAGGTCGGGTTCCTAAGGCATCAGTTCTATGTATGCTTCAGGGAGAATTTTTCTTGGTCACAGCAGCAACCTCTTTGGGTGGGTCTAATTCTCCGAACGGTTTACGCACCTGCTCCTAGTTCTTTTCAGTGGACAGTTCCTATCATTTTGCATTGCTCTAGTAGGACAGCTTTATTCCTTAGAGTGATTTTGTAAGGCAGTGACTGCCATCAAGTTTCTGTTCTGAAACTCAACAGGCTGTAAAGAAAGTATGGCCCTGCTTCCTTTATACCGGGTCATGTGCGAACGGTTTCTCAGACTTTTCTGGGCCTTTTTATTCAAATGTTAAAGTCCGCTTACATTAAGGAGAAAGCTTATCTCACACCAAGCCATTTATTTAAACCCCCATTTAAATTATCAATGACTTCTTACCTTCTCAATGTGAGCACATGTCGTACCTTCGATTAATCAGTGGTTAGGCTAAACTTTATAACTGACTCATTCAATCATGTTTTAGATGAACTGATATGCACTTAAATTACCGAGTTCCTTTTTGAAAAATCAGTTACACTCAGTCTCTACATACAATTTTAATAATACTTATGTAGACATTATATCTACCCTACTAAAATTACAGTAGATATTTTTTTTAAACTAGCCAAAAACTTAAGAATATATTTATAATTCAAATTTTACTTTAACGTTTTATTGAGGTGACTGATTGACTACAAAATTCTCCGACACATATTGTTTATATGAAGCTCATTCCTCCCACCTTCCTTATCAAGATGAAGATAAATACAAATTTGATTAACAAAATAATCCAGGTATACAAAGACTGCTTAACATATCAGTATCAGGAAACTTTTACAAACCACCCTTACTAAATATGAACAAATTATTACCTAGCTTTCTTTGTTTTGGGACCTCAGCAAGTAAGATGACAAGATTATTTACACGATCTAATAGTTACTAAAGTGTACATCTGTTTCATTCGAAAATAAAATAAAATAATTTTCCAACCCTATACTATTAAATCATACTCTTCATACAAACTTCTTCAACATACCAATCTACAAAACTCATCCACTTTTATTTTTTCAAGGTATACCACAAACTACGCACATTAGGGTAACTTCTTAAGCAATGACTACTACGCATTATCTTTAGTGTAAATGAAGTGATTATTTTATTTAACTATAACTCAAGTTCTAGATGCCTTTCCTAATACAGCTACGTAA
>NC_061107.1:40593434-40595934 GCF_015104395.2 Macrobrachium nipponense | reverse complement strand
GGGATAATTTTTGTCTGAGGTCAAATAAATGGAGAAATTTGGGGAAAGACAAAGGGTACCTACATGTGGTCATTCATTATGACCTTGAAAAGGCTTATGACTGAGTCCCCGGAGAAGAAAGGTATGGAGGGCCTGAGGGAGAAAGATGGTGCCAGAGAAGTTATGTGCGATTTTGATACAAAGGAGATGTACCGGATGTATTTTACCATTAGTGAGGAAGCGTTGGTTGGGGAGACATAAGGTTTTTGAGGTGGGGAGAGTAGGATTACCCACCAGGGGTCGGCTCTGGAGCCCTTTTACTTGTCTTTAACGTAGTGGGATGGATGTTCTAATAGAGGAAAGTTAAAAAACGGGAGTAGCAGTACCGTGGAACATTTAGGTGTAATGCGGATGGAATATTTTTGTTGTGTTTGCAGAGTAGCAGGGAAGATCTGGAAGTGAAATTGGAAAGAAGATGGCGACAATGTACTGGAGGACCAGAGGAATGAAGAAAAGTAGTGATCCAAAGAACTAGAATAATATGTGATTACCGCACCACTGAAGGGGGATGATAGGAGCAAAGGTATTCAGCGTTGGTGGAGAGCAAATAATAAGGAGAGTTTGGATAAGTTTAACGTATTTTGGGATCTTTGTTTAACCGCTGGAGGAAGTTATGGGAAGAAAGAGATAAACATCGGGTACAGGCCAGGCTGGAACAACTGGAAGAGCGGTCCCTCGGTAGTTCTTTCTTTGTGGACAAAAGGAGTGCCGCTTAGGTTAAAAGGAAAATTTCGCACTACGGTGGTAAGAACAGCAAATGCTGTATGGTACGGAAACAGCAAGCATGGAAAAAGAAAGCAAGAGCATAAGAAGATGGATGTGGTCAAGAAATGCGAATGCTTAGGTGGCTGTCTGGGGGTAAGCAAGAGTGGATAGGATCAGAAATGACTACATAAGGGTGGTCCAACTAAGGGTGGGTGGCAAGTATGCAAAAGGAAAGTGCAGGAGGGGAGGGCTGAGATGGTATGGGACACCTGTTTGATGGAGAGATGATGGACCACGCTGGGGAGCATTACTGGGGGGTGGGGGAGGTGTCAAGGAAAAGAAAAAGAAAACGGGAGGGAGACCCCCAAGAGAGAGATGGAAGGACTGGGTGTGAGAGGGAAGACTTCAAATTGAAATGGAAGGGGCGGAATTGATGAGGCAGAAGCACAAGATAGAAATAAATAGATGGAAACGGCTCATCCGAAACGGCGACCAGCCCATATAAAAATGGGAACAAGGAGCTGGGAATAAGAAGGAAGGAATATATATATATATCTATAATATATATATTTAATTTAATATATATACTAATACTCTATATATATATATATCATTATATAATGAGATATATAATATATATATATCCTTATATTAATAATATCATAATATATATTATATATATGTATTATATAATATATATATATATATAATATATATATAAATAGTATATATATATCTATATATAGAATATATATATATATATGATTATTTCTATATATATAATCTAGTAATTATATATAATATATATATATATATATCATATGTATAATGTATATAATAGTAATAGTTACTTTATCATCTATATAGATTATATATATATTTATATATATATATTATCTATATATATATATATAATATATATATTCTAATGTTCTATATATATATATAATTGTGTGTTGGTTGTGTGTGTGTTGTGTGTTGTTGTGTGTACTGACTTATTTTCAACACCTGGGGGGGGAAGGGGGGAAACAACTAATTCAAAAAATTTTTAAATTTTTTACATTTTTTCTAACAGTTGTCAATTTGGGGAATAAAAGGTTAGTTAAGCATACAATCCTTGAATAAAGTTTATTATTGCCCGAGAAATAACTATTTAACCGGATAATTTCACTTTTAGCAGGTCATGCTGATTAATGTGAACGACTTTTGGCTACATATACAATGAACACTGGGGGGGGGGGGGGGGCAACTTTCGCTGTCCAGAAACTCATTGTAAAAGTTATTTGGGCCCTAAACATGCAACTAAGGAGTATCATTAAATACTGATGCTGGGAGGAGTTTGATTTTCCCTGTTCATTTTCTCACCGCTGACAACAGTAATTTTAATTTTAAATAACAAATAAAAAAAAATTTAAAAAATACGGATCTAAGGTCCAACCACCTGTGGGGTGGGGGGGCAAGCCAAGAAAGCCCATAATTCCCCCTATCAATAGGTGCCACAGGGTCCCCGAAGCCCCGGAATAAATTAGGGAGGGTTGTTGGGTGTCATGGAAGGGCATTCCGAACTGTAAAAACCAAACCCACGCCAGAAGAACCAAATTGAAAACGTTGGGTGCTTGCGACAGAGGAAAGAAAGAAAGGGCCCGTTTTTTTGTAACGAAAATCATGAGTTTGAGGTAACCGCAAAGAACTGGAAAGAGCAGGGCGAGGGACTGGTAGTGGGGGTCAGAGACTTTAATATAACATGTCGGAAAGA
>NC_061107.1:40570934-40580934 GCF_015104395.2 Macrobrachium nipponense | reverse complement strand
GCCTGGTGTTGGCTTGCGTTCCTAGGCTGACCAAATCGAAATTAAAAAGGCTACCCAAACGAAATTCAAAAAAGCACTTTCGAGGAACTAGACGAGCTTCTCGACGAGCCGTTGTGTCACGATCTTCCTGTAACTGTCTTCGATTGACATCATTGTCAGCCTCTCGATGTGCTGTATTATGAAACTCTCAGCTATAACCGGGTAGCTCTCAGTTGCTCCCCAGAATGCAGTTAACGACCAAGTGAGCGAAAGGACATAAGCCAGTATTAGTAATATTCTTTGTTTTCTCTCCCCTTTTAAATTTCTTTAAAACACCATCATCAGAATTGTGTCAAGATCGTACAGACCTGTTTTATTAGTTATATTAAAGAAAATTCAGCACATAAAAATTTTTATATCTTGTACTTATACTAAAAAGAAAACGAGAAATCCAATGTGATTTTTCACTTAGGTATTGATAAAGATTACAATTTTTTCTCCCCAATTGTAATGGAATATTTATACTGATTTATTCTTATGTTTAACTCCTCACTTGTCAGGTCAAAATAAAATGAATCTCATGCCAAATATGGCGAAAGCAGCCTTCTACTTTTCGATACATCAGAATCCCGAATCCCTGTAGCTTAATACTAACAGAAGTACTAAAGCTTTGCAAATAAATGCCGACCTCTTGTAATACGATGCACCATCCAGTAGGCAGAAAGTCATTGTAATTCAGTTTCAGAGAAAATAACGAACAGGCGATAACATGATTAATCGTAACTTTGTACTTCGAAATCTTTATGAACCTGGGAAAATCAGGAATTCTTTAACTTCCCTCCCACCCCCCCCTTCTCTCTCTCTCTCTTCTCCATCTCTCTCTTCTCTCTCTCTCTCTCTCTCTCTCTCTCCCTCCTGTTTCTTTATGAGAATCTCAGCCAAGACTTTGAAATACAGAGAGTAAAACCTAAATAGCATTTACCTTTTAAGAACTTGACTACAGTCTTATATTTTTTTTTATTTACAAAAGTGTTATTAAGTAACTTGAACAAAACTGTTTGAATCTAGTTTCCATCAACTGGATGTGACTTAGTAATTTAGTAATAATTTATAATCATGGAAAGAAAACTATTCAGTGTTAGATAATTTGCAGGAAAATGTAATTTTCATGGCCAACTGCTTGTTCCATGAGACTAAAAAACAAAATAGTTGAACAATTACTCTGCCCATGATCAAACACTATTTTTTGATAAGACATTGAATTTTATAAGAGGTTTTCGCCTTTCCTATCCAGTTTATAGACAAAAATCATTATTGTATATGAACAGCTATTTACAAGACATCTATATCACAAATGCTATTGTTCATGATTATCACAGACACCATAATGGCCATAGAATAAATTCATTCTTTTTCCACCTTGATAACGCTCACTAAAATTTTACCACGTTTAGAATAGAATTTTTACATTGACAAATTACAAACACTATGGTCCGATTAAAGACTGTCATCTTTAAGCAGAGAAAAACTTATGGTGTCAATATATAATGTTCGCTCGTAACTATACGTTAATATTGCAATTTGGTTCCCATCTATTTTAACAGAAGGTTTAATAACACTTTATAAATATTCACCTTGAAATTAAATTTACGTTATAGGTAATGAATATGCTTCATTCTTCACGATAAAATAATAAACAACTACCTGAATGTATTCTTACCTACTCGTGATTCATGATCGTTCGAAATACGAAATCATTTCAATTTTAAGGTTGCAAAAAATGAACTAATAATAAATCAGACATTGACTTATTTGATGAATAAATCATATAAGCTAATTCTGCATTCATTTTGATATATAATCGTAATCATTTTTCCACCCGTCTCTCTCTCTCCCCTCTCTCTCTCTCTCTCTCTCTCTCTCTCTCTCTCTCTCTCTCTCTCTCTCTCTCTCTCTCTCTTTCACAGCTCCAGGGAACGTTCCTGGAATTACCGCAAAAGAGACCAGCCGGAGTTTCCCATCTTTCCGAGGTTGTCATTATTCATAAAGTATGGAAGGCAAGAGTCCCAAAATCTGCAGATAATCTGCGAATAGATGAGATACTATCAAAGTCTCTTCGTTCCTAACACAAGCGGATTCTCGAATTGATCAGTTATATTTCGCTTCAACACACCGCATTAAAAGATTTCATAACCAGTTCCTGTTAAAAGGTCATTAATTTACAGATTTTTTTTTTTTTTGCACCATGTAATTAATTTTCCTACATTACAGTTTTCGCTCTTTCTATAGGGAGAAGTATATGGCTGTATGCTTATATACAAATGTATACAAGTATACAGAAATACACACGCCCAGAGTTTCGCCGATACAAGAGCATACATTAAAAAAAAAAAAAAAAAAAAAAAAAAAAAGACGCTCCAAAGTCTCGTGGATCTTGTAACTTATTCATCAACTCCGTTTTTGTAATAAGATAAGAAATTAGTTGTTCCAGCTGCCATCTTCCATCTGCCTGACTAATTAAACTCGCAATATTATCGTCGAATTAAATTAACGCCCAAATGCCACCGAAAATCGAGATCCCATTTAGGGAATCTCGTGTAAGAGGATTGCGGGAATTCCGACTTCAGAGGAGGATCTTAATCTTCAATAAGGCCTGTGGATCTTATCCAGGCAGGTGGTCGAAATTCGGTAAGACGCATAGATTTGTGATTATAAATGATTGACAGTAAGACAGCATAATTGGTAAGAATTTATCTATTTATTTATTATTACGTTCGCTGTACTTGATCTCACAAATCTGATGAGAATTGATTTTTCAGCGAAACTAGGAATTTTAAACTTAGTACCAAAATTAGATATTTTTCCAGTTACAGTTGGAAGATGGACGACTAATATTTCAGGCAGATCAACGCAAAATTAAGGAAACAATGATATTTGTATTACTGTGACTTGAAGATTCTCCATGAGAATACCCAGTTTTAACAAAGTATTGGATTACCATAAAGGAAATTAATTTTGATATATATAACACCACGTTGAAACAGAATTTTGAGGAACTATATTCGTTCATATCCTAACGAGCGGAACAAAATAGTATCAGCACGGTACTATCTTGTTTACATAGGATTATAGCAGTTGAATGAAAAGTCAATTTGAAGGAGGTGACTAAGGCTTTTGAATATCAGGAAAAGGGACGTCAGCTTAGGGCATTTTATCAACATGCGTCAGCTAGATGGGGGATTTCCTTCTACGCACCAGAGAACTTTATTTTATCGCTATTGTTGCATACCCTAGTTCATTATAAACTGGGAAAAGCATATTCCCATCAAAAGAGTCAACTGCACTAGTCCGGTATGATTATATTTGGCTTATATTCCTTTAAAAAAACAATACTCAGTGGACTCACCCAAATGCGTTTATATTAGATTATGCAGAACAAATAAAAAGACTGTATTGATTGAATTTCATTTAACCTTTATATGCTTTCGTCAAGCTTAAACATATCAATGTACAAGAACACATCATATATTATAAGCGTTGATATTAATGGAGTATTTACACGATTAGTATCGTAAATTGTTATAGATAAATCAAAGGTAAATAGTTTGTTTACCAAGAAATCAATTAACCGCATACGTTGAGGTATTTGGCAGCACTGGGTAAGGAGTATGGTATATACGACATTTTCAGTACTAAATTTGGGAAGTCACATACCCTCACTACTATAGATAGCAAAGTGAATACTGTAAAATTAAGTGAATTTATGGAAATTCTTTCACTCATCATCTTCACTCTCTTCACCGAGAGTGGCATTATGTCAACTTTACTCCATAATGGTTCAAGATTTTTATTTATTCTCTTCCAACCATGTCCACATGCTTGGAAGCTCTTGAATTGCATCATGAGCTAACTTGTATATTCTGGTTTGGTAGTTGGCTCTCTTGGCATGTTGTAAAAGCATAGACTTGCAGGGTGGCTCACATGCTAGATCAAAGTTAGACCCATCTATCAAATCTCTACTCTTACCTTTAGCTTTGGCCACAAGCTTTAGATAACTAGCTGTGTTGATATTAGATTCTTTATTTAATCCACACAAAGAACATATGAAACATTGTCAGTCTTGCATCAGAGTTCGTGAGATTTCCCAAGCTTCTTCTAGTTTTGCAAATATTGAAATGAAATCTTTGTTGGCCAACATCAATTACATAGGTCTTATCTTACCTTTTCCTCGTATTGCACTTGTACTGTCCGCACCCGTGAATTCATGCATGCGTCAGAATGCAGAATAAAGCTCCTGACCATATTCATTTGCCAGTTCTGTGTTATCTAGAAGCCTCCTTTTGTTACCATGGTCAGTATCAAACAATACCCTTGAATCTCTGTTGACAGCAAAATGAAAAATACGCCAGTGTCAGGGCTTTTCACTCTCAACGTTTTGTAACCTTTCAAACTGGCGTACAAAGTATACAAAATTATTCTTGTCAGTTTCTTCTTGAGCTGATTCCAGAACTTATATTTCTGTTACTTCAGTAACATTCAATTCGCCATTTTCTATTAGAAATGGTTCCCCTTCGTTAATAAATATTACTTTCCTATAAATGTTATTAGAAAGTTCTTTGCTTGCCCAGATCTTGAACAATAGAGTGACACGCTGTTACTTGTTTTCATTAGTTTTGAGAAAAGTGTTCTACTCCCCTGGAAGTCTCACAAACTCGTACCACCTACGACAAATTTCTCACTCTCTCCTCTTCTCTTCATTTCCATTGACGTGATTGAGTCTTTCGCATAAGAGTCTGTATTGACTTTTATACACACCTCTGTAACATAAGTCAAAAATTCTTTCACTTATTTTCTAACTATTAACTTTAAAAAAAAAATAAACGTAATTTTTTTTTCTTCACTTCTAGACTCCAATGTCTTGTTTTGGCTTCACTAATCTATAGTCACATAACACATTGTCTTTCGGTTTTTTCCTTTCGATGGGACAAAACAAATCCAGTTCCCTTTCATGACTTTCCTTGATCTTTAGTTTTTTGGTACAAACTCATCCTCGGACATTTTCCAAGTTTCCTCTGCATGCAAAAGATCATATTCAATTTCCGTTGGTGCACAAGACACTACGTTATGCATCATGTTACTGTTGATTTCAAAAGGATTAATGAAACATCGTATTGCCTTTTTACCTTCTTAACAAAAGTTTCCCCTCGCTTGATCTCTCTGTGTTGGTCTTAGGTCTTTATGGATGTCTACACTGTCTGTTATCATGGCTGCAAGGACAAGTTTTGCATGAAGGTATTGAAATCAAGCATGCGTTGTCCGTACCCACCTTTGGTATGCTTGATAGTTTCTGGTAATTCCGTCGAGTCCAATTCCACTACCTTCTGCCCCTCCTCTGGACTTTGCGTGTTCCATAAATGTTTATTCAATGTTCTCATCTTCAGCACATATACTGCCAGGAATAAAAGATCGCCACAAAAGTTCGAGCGATACTAAATGTTCCAAGTTTCAGTAATTCACCAGCTCCTAGATAACTCAAGTCAATATTAGCTAGGATTCGACATGTAACGAGCAAAATTTTGTGCTTCATAACATTCTCTTCATGGATTCCTGCAAATTAAAAACAAAACACATGTTATCTACGTGACCGTTCCAGACCATACGTATATTGCCGAAATGTAATCCACTATGCTCCGGTTTTGCATCAGTTCATCAAGAAAAGCCACAGAAGATGCTTTCAAAATGGATGTGGCATGAAATAAATTTTATATGGATAGTTAGGAAACAAACATTTAAGATAATTTGCCAATAATTTAATGTACTCCAAATGAATATTTTTCGTGGGAATTTATTTTTCTACTATTCCATGACTCAAGCTAACAGAAAAGCACAATGAAGTTCAGTCCTGGGGGTGAACGGTTAGGGGGATTTGGATTGGTGGTGGGGAGTGGGGGGGGGGGGGAGGGGGGGGGGGGGGGGGGGAAGGGGGGGGGGGGGGGGGGGGGGGGGGGGGGGGGGGGGAGGGGGGGGGGGGAGTTGTGGTTGAGCGGGTGCCGGTGTGTGTGTGCAAAGAAAGTGGTCCTAGCTAACGCACTAATACCACACGAAAATACAAGTTATATTTTTCAGTTAGGGCTGGTCAACATTTGTCCTACAAAAGCTATGGTAGCGGTAGCACGTGAAGAGCTGTATATGGACCAGATCCAGAGATGGAGGATTTTAACAGACCAAAACAAGATGAGGACGGCCCATTTTACTGTTAATTAATAAACTTTCTTAACCTTCTGACAATTTTCAGCAGATTATGTTGCTGTGTTTCAAGCGAAAGAACTATTTGAAACACTTCTAAAAGATAGAGTAAGAGTAATATATGAAAAAAAAAATTTCACTTACGGACAAATTGCAAGCGGTTATTATACTTACACAGTTACCTTAATAAAATAAATCATGGTAGGAATTATATATAGATTTTGATATATTAATTCCTACCCTAATTTATTGTTAAGGTAACTGTAAATAGGAGGGCCACTGGCATTTTGTTTTCAGGTGAAACTTTGTTATTTCATATAGGTCCATCTCTCAGTTACTAGAACTCATTATTATATCCTTATTTTTATTGCTTTTCAGTGGAGAAGTGAAAGCGCAGGGACGATGAAATAAAATGTGCTTATATCACCATAAAAGGAAAGACTCATGTAACGAACAAGGATTCTTTTGCTTGCGCCAAAGACTAAGGTAATTAAACAGCTTAATTATATAAAGGCCACTTTCGCAAGAAGCCGAAAAGCCTACTGAAGACGGAAATTGTCCCTGAGAAAATTTGTATTCCCTCTCGTGAACTCGAAAGAGAGAAGAGAGCGAGAGAGAGAGCGAGAGAGAGAGCGAGAGAATGTGACTTTTATCATTCCAGCTTAGTAACTGCGAATTAGTATTCGAACTGTTGGAAATTTTTGCTTCTTACTTATATTCTTTATAGGTTATACGCCCCCCATTCAGAAATAATGTTTCAATTTATCAGTATAAAAATTACACCGCAATCTTGAAGATGCCATGAGATGCAACCTTCGACAGATTCCTCCCAAAAGTTAATCAGTTTGAGACTGTTACATAATGCGTGTTTACAAATTTATTAACAGCAACGCAAATGCAAAGAAACCGACAGACAGACAAACATGAAACCACATAACCTTTTAGGCAGAAGTAATTAACAATGATATAAATTATTTATCTCATCGGTAATACATCTGAAGGCTAATTAAGTGCTGAAAATAAAGGCTTATAATTAACGGACGTGAAATCTGTGATTCTTTAAATTACAGTAATTAAAAGTTTTTCTTTAGTACATATGTTTTTTTTTCTGTTAGTTTCTGACTTCGCAATTTATGCCACTTATATAAACCAGAGTTTTACGCTTAAGTAGAATATGCAAGGTACCTTGTTCTTTTATAATTTAATATTTCCTATTTTATAATTTTAAAAGGAAAACAAATCTTATGATAATGAATAAATCACATTGTGCAATAACTCAAGTACCCTTTCAAAGGCAAGGCATCTCAGTATATATTATATAAATATATATATACGTATATTATTAAGATCTCTACTCTCGAGATAGACAGGTTCTTAAAAATAATAAACAATTGGGCTTTAATGACTGACGACAGGTGAAACAAAGGAGGGAGGAGCATAAAACTAAAAAGTTACCTTAAACTTAATTTATTTAAAAGATTTAAATACATAATGTACATTGAGTCAAGGTTCTGGGTGGCAGAAACACACAAAAATTATAAGCTAACAATATGTAAAAACCAGTTTAAGAATCAATAAAATACACCCTTCAATACAAAGCCATGAAAAATCACAATCAAACAATAAAAAGAATAATCACAAAATAGGCTGAATAAGGGCAATAACAATCTTTAAATGTAATAAATAGAAATAGGCAGCGTAATACATAACTAAATTGACACTGAAGCCAGCATAATGATACGAAGACCAAAACGGGTACTCTTCCTCAAACAATGAGGACAACAGTCCAATGCCGGACGATCAAGATAGAGCCGATACGACAACCACCTCGTCCTTTGAGACAATATGGACATCCTCCTCGAATGCTGGACGATCAAGACAGAGTTGATGCAACAACCATCTCGTCCTCAGATGCAGTATGGAGGAGCCTCCTCGACCACTGGACGATCAAGACAGGGTTGATGCAACCACAAACTCGTCCTCAGATACTCTCCCGCTGCTCTGCTGCCAAGACTGCCTCTCTGACCTGACTGGTCGTTCTGCCCTCCAGAACTGACTGACGAAGTTTGACCCGCCCATCCAACAGTTACGTTCAACTCGCCAGCAATTAAAAAACAAAAAACAAAGGAGGCAACAATCCACCAAGGGAACAATCGGCAAACGATTGTTCCTAACATAATATATATATACTATATATATATATATATATATATCTATATATAATATATAGTTTATATATATATATATATATATATATATATATATATATAATAATAATAAAATTATGCAATAATTGTTGCATTTAGTAAAAACTCAGATTTTTTTTAATATCAAAGGTTTTCTTATAGGGCACAAGAACTACAGTCCCCTTACGGGAGAGACTACCACTTGCTCCACGGCACGTTCAGAATCTGTTAGTTTAATCGTATCTATTACTAGTTGTTTCCAGTACTCTGGCCTCTTCAAGAAATCTAAAAAGAAAAAAAAAGTTGAAATTCATTAAAAATCATTTGTAGGTTGCATGAAAATTAGTCAGAAGAAGTTTAAAGGAAACCAGTTACTTTGTTTCAAGATTATTCTTATTCGTTTTTTATTCATTCTTCCGTTCTTCTTGCGCAGAAAAATTCGCTTCTAATTCACTGAATATGCATTGGGATTATACATGAAAGAGCGGAACAAGAAGTAAAGCTTTCTTCTCCTTACCAAAAAGGTTTTTCGTATCTCCTTTGTCATCTTTACTATTTCTGCATGAAAAGTATGCGTAGGAAAGACCAGAAAATGTTATTTCTTAGAGGGAGAATGTAATTGTCTTTCGCTTGTAAAGTTTTTGCCCCATTTTATTTTAACGAAAGAACGCGACTTATTCCATGAAAACAAAGAACGTAATTGGTGAATATTCTTAGGAAGGGTTGTTTTCCTTTTTTAACGTGCAACTAGGATCACAAATACTCATAAATAGGAAAGAATTACTGGTATATTTCTTCTTTCGAATTTGCAGGAATTCGTGTTGTAATAAACCAAGAACGTTTTCTAATAACTTCTTAGAAACATTTTTGCGAAATAAATAATCCTGATATTTTTTATCAACAGCGAATAAACAAACATGGTTCTATATAACTGGCTTACAAAAGTGGCTTAATACGCCGCTTGCTAAATCATTAACCTTTATAAAAGACAGACATTGTAAACTCCATCACCTAATTTGTTAAAAAAAATTCCCCCATACGCGGGTCTAGCGAATAACAAACAACCTTCAAGGTATAATGGCTTAGTATTATTGAAGATATATGGTAACTGGTAGAAACTGGGGTCAGTACTTAGCTAAATTTTGTTTATAGTGCATTTTAATTCTAACTATATCAAAGAAATCTATTGTTAATTAAAGGTACAGTCATAAGATGACTGATTTGACAGCTCTTAATATCCATGCTTTAAACGGTAATGAATTTGCCTGGAATAATTGTTATTGCATAAATCTGCTGACCAATTAGACTCCCAATCTCACAAAAGCAGCAAATATTGGTTTCTAATTCACCGCTCCATTGCCATAATGGTGACATGAGATACAATTATCGATGGCTAAAATACATAATGAATCGAATTAGGTATAACTAATACTGGAATCTTATACTGTGAGAGATAGGAAGAATAGCACTGATAACAAAGATCAAAATTTCGAGAATTCTGATACAACCCGATGAGGATAGTTAGTTGAAAGCCATTGCGTAACTAACTGACGCCACAGACCGCAGTGCCTTGTTTTAGCCAAGCAATA